>NC_084801.1:47499661-47802691 GCF_963169125.1 Humulus lupulus | reverse complement strand
AATTAAATAGATATTTACGGCGAAAGTATCAAATTAAAGGGATATATGTGGCGAAAGTACCAAATTTAAGAGATATTTGCGACGAAAATACCAAAGTTATAAATAAATTTTACGTAATAGTAGCGGACTTAAGGATGAAATAAACAAATGCACTAAAACATAAACGGAATGTACTTTCGCCGCAAATATCCTTAAAAATTATATATGCCTAAGTAAAATTGAATGAATCCTTTCCTTGCTTTTTAATTTTGTCTTGTATGGCTTCTCATTGGTTGATTTTTGTGCAACTTTCTCCTCTATAATGATTTAATGCTTTAATGAAATAAATTTCCTAAAACATAGAGAAAATTGGAGCTACCAAGTTACTTCATTCAACTAAAAAAAAGACAAAATCAAGTTTCAAGTTACTTTTTTCACTACCATATTTCTTTTTGCCAAAATCAATTAAGGTTGATCATATTTGATCAACTAACAATGTAGGTATCAGGTTACTTCGTTAAGCTAAAAATACAAAGAACCAAGTTTCAAGTTACATTTTTCACGACTATGTTTCTTTTTTCCAAGATTAATTAAGTGTTGAGCATATTTGATTAACTAACAATGTATGCATCAAGTTACTTCATTAAGTGAAAAGAAAAATAATCAAGTTCCAAGTTACTTTTTTCACTACGAGATGTCTTTTTGTCAAAATCAAGCATATTTGATCAACTAATAATGTAGGTAGTGGATTACTTCATTAAGCTAAAAAAGACAAAGAACTAAGTTCCAAATTAATTACTTTTTTCACTCCCAGGTTTATTATTTTTGCCAAAATCAATTAAGGCTGACCATATTTGATAAACTAACAATGGAAGGATCAAGTTACGTCGTTAAGCTAAAAAAGAAAAATAACCAAGTTCCAAGTTACTTTTTTTTTTACTATAAGGTTTCTTTTTGCCAAAATCAAATGTTGAGCATATTTGATCAACTAACAATGCATGTACTATGTTACTTTGTTAAGTGAAAAAACGACAGAACCAAAATCCAAGCTGCTTTTTTCACTAGGTTTCTTTTTGCCAAAATCAATTGAGGCTAAGCATATTAATCAACTAACAAAGGTGATGTTTGGTAACAATTAAAAAATTAGTTTTTTATTTAATTAATTAAAATTTTAAAAATAAAATATGAAATAGTGTTTGGTAACTCTATTTTTATTTATTATTTTTTTTTAATTTTAAACAAAATTTATTAAATTTTGAAAATAAAAAATTTTCACTTTCAAATTTTTTTTAAACAATTTTTGACTTTTAGTTTTTTTTTTCTTCTCTTTTTCAAATCAGCACCTCATTTTATATTGTTAAACAAGAAATAAAAATAAAAGTTATCAAGCGCGTTTATTATTTTTTGTTTTTAAAAACAAAAAACAAAAACACAAAAATAGTTACCAAACATATTTTTATTTTTAAAAAATAAAGAAACAAAAATACTATTTCGTTAAGCTATAAAAGACAAACAACCAAGTTCCAAGTTAATTTTTTTACTACCACATTTCTTTTTTCCAAAATTAATTATATTTGATCAACTAACAATGCAAGTATGAGGTTACTTCGTTAAGCTAAAAAAGAGCAACATCACTTGCAATTACCAGTTTACCAAAATAGAGCAAAAGAGAATAAAAATGAAATACTTGAGAAATGACAATAATACAAACAACAAACAATAAACAACATAAATGCCAAATTAAGCTAATGTAGATCAAGATAGATAAAATTCAAACAATATCACTCATAGTTTAGACCAAATCAAATTCCAACAACAATATAATATTAATTTTTAATTACTTTTATAGTTTAGATCAAAGAGAAACTCCTAGAGGAATGTCAATGGAGGATCTCGGCTGATCTTACTGGAAAAAATGGAGGAACTCAGCTGGAGCAAAACACTACACTAGAAAAGGAGTATCTCGACTGGAGCAAAGCACTACACTAGAAAAACGGAGGATCTTGGCTGGAGCATCACTACATCGGTAAAATGGAGGTCTCATTGTTGGAACAAAGCATTACATAGAAAAAATGGGCGTTATTGGCTTCTACAAGATCATTAATATCGATGAAAGAGGGAGAGAAATCGTGGATTGTGTTTTTGGTTTCCCAATTTGTTTGTGTGCTTGAAATTCAAAAGCTAAAGTTTCCATTTATATACCAATTTAATTGTTTTTATATTTATTAAATTTTTATTTTTTTCCGTTTTTTATTCCTACAGATTTTTCTAAACAATTAAAAAAAAAAACATATATATATATATTTATAGACAAAAACATTACACAAACCGTTATTAAGGATTCGAACAATTGTAAACGCATCTAGTCTAACTCCAATGCTTGGCCTTTCTTCTAGCTTCTGAAAAGAAAAATACACTAAAGGGTTTTAGCCTTAGTATACTTCAATGATAGGATATCATTTGTTTTCTTTGTCCAATTTGTGCCATGAAATCTCCCTTGGCAATTACTATAACTGCACCAATTTTTTTTTTCTTCCATTGATACAATCTTCCTTCCTTCCTTCCTTCCTTCCTTCCTTCCTTCCTTCCTTTATTTATATGTATGTACATATTTATTTTTGTTGTGGATACTTTATTCCCTGTGTATTTTTTTTTTGTCACTATCAAGGGTATGAAAAGAATAAGAAAAAGAATGACGAGTAGAAAAAAGAGCCTGCCAAAGAAATACAAACAGCACGTGTGGAATCTTAAATTAAAGGTATTGTCATCCTAACCTAACCGATTCACAAATCCAAAAGCCATTTTCATTAATAATATAATAAAGTGCATTAATTGTATTTAAGACCTGAATTCATATTTCTTCTGATATCTTATATAAATTATACCCGTGGACCATACGTAAATAATAATTATGTGGCCATAACTCTTTCTCTTGCATTTAATTATAAATAAAAAAATTACTGATCACTCTTTGAAATTTTATTCATATATATTAAATTCCAAATATAATTTATTAAAAAAGAAAAAAGAAAAATCCAGACCATACATATGAAACTTTATTCCACTTCTTTCCTAAATGCTTATGATTCCTTCTCTTTTGTTCGTTCTTTTTCCAACGTTTGGTCCAGTAGATTGACGGTCACAATAACTACAGTACTCCCTTTTAATAACCAATAGTTCCTATCCATAGGAATTTAAAATCCACGTGTCGCCATATCCAAGGATTAAACAGTAAATTGTTGGTTTAAGTTTCCATTTGAATTTTTTTAACGGTTTTTCGGGTTCGTGTGAATTGTAAACTGACAATTAGTTTTCTCATAGCTGTGAAAGTGTGAACCATGACCGCCGATCTCTTTTTTCCACACTAAAATCATTTTCTTTTTTTGTTGTTGCATATAGTCTTTTTTTTGTTATTATTTTCAGTTTAAAAAATACACGCCGTTTGTTTACGAATCTGATTCTTTTTATTTTTTAATATTATTTTTATGTATTTGACATATCGTCCCTTAATTAAATTATGCTTTAAACCCTATTCTATTATTTACAATTAAGTTTTTTTTTTTAATTTCTTAGCAACTAACTTGGAAAAACCTATATTATCTTCAAATCATGCTGAATATATACATCAACTCCAATCAAGTTATTTTAAAAAAACTTGAATTACTTAGCCAAAAAATTCTAATAATTTTTCTCTTATTTTTCATAATATTTAGTTTGAATCAAATAACATAATATATTAAAAAGAGCCATAGAGGTATTGTATTTTTTTATTTCATATTTATTAAAATATCAATAGGAGGCTAGAATAAAAAGATTGTTGGAGTTACTTACTACAAAATTGCTCGATAAAAAATAGATCAATAGCTACAATCAGTGAGCCAAGATTAACGCATAAAGGAGACTGATTTTTTTATTTTTTTTTAATTTAGAAGGACTAATATGAATTTATACACTTTCTTTAAAAAAATATATAAATTTATGCACATATTTATATTAATATTTAAAAAAAAAAAGAAGCTTAATGGCCATTCCTAATTCTCCTAACTCCATTATTAGTTACTATTTAGGAGTTTTTATTAAATATTCTTATTAATTAGGACTAAACGGTAAGAAAACTAATGTTGCTGAATTTAATTGCTAATATAAAAATTTTAAGGACGTGATGACAATAATTGGCATAGTTACGAGTAATAAGCCGAATAGCTTTAACTATTTTTATAATTAAATAAAAAGTCAATAATACGTCTCTCGCTAACGCACAGCTACACTGACGACATGTGTGACGTCAGCAGAGCCCAGCTGCGAAGGGTGATGCCATCCCAGTCGTCACATACACGACTTCACCTTCCTTGAACCAATACACGCATATTGCAACCACTCTCTCTCTCTAACATTTTTTTCTCTCTCCACATCTATTTCTCTTTCTCTCTCTCTCTCTTGGCGATAGCGAAAAATGAAACTTCTTGGAGGGATCATATTCATGGGGGTGACCCCAATTCCCATCGTCACTAATTCGCCCACTGTCTCACTTTCTCTCTCTTCCGTCAAATTTTTGGAAATTACTCTCATTGTTTCGTAGTTGGGCGGGTAGTACTCTTTCATTACACTCCCGTTTTTTGGTTCTTCTGTTTTCTCGGGAAAAGACCGAAAAAATAATTTTTATTTTTTGGGTGAAGTTTGGTTTATTGAAGTTGCTTTAGATTTCTATTTGTTTTTTTCACAAAATTTTAACACTTTTGTTTAATATATATATATTATATTTGTGTAATTTAATAATTCATACATGATTTCTTAGAACATTTAGTGTTTTTTTTTTCAATTTTGTAGGGAAATTTTGTGATCCGACTTTTTCTGTGAGATTTAGACAATAGTATTTCATTCAAAGCTTGTACTTTTATTAAAATTAATTGCTCAATTAGTTTTTCTTTTCCTGTCTACTGTTAAAATAAATAATTTATATTTATTGAAACCATTAGATTGGATCCCATTTCTGTAGTAAATAATTTATTGTATAACATTCACACCTTTGTTAAAATTTTATAGAAAGTTTTAAGTTTTTGGCTTCTATCTTGATTAGTTTCAATATTTGAATCTGGGATTTTGGTTTGATGGGGAATTAGTTCCAAAGCTGATTTTAATATAAAAATAATGGCTATTTCAACTGAACCCTCATCTTCTTTGAGTTTTACTTCATCTTCCCACTTGTCAAATGGCTCCCAAAGTCAAAACTTCTGCTCCTCCTCTGGCTCTGAGGCTGTGTTGCCTAGCCTTGAAGTCATGGGCCTAAACAAGTTGAGTTCTAGCTTGGAGCAGCTGCTCTTGGTTGATCCCACTACTTCTGATTACAGTGATGCTGAAGTTGTTGTTGAGGGAGATTCAGTGGGAGTTCACCGCTGTATATTGGCTTCCAGGAGTAGTTTCTTTAATGATCTTTTCAAGAAAGATAAAGGAGGGGTTTCTGAAAAGGGAGGCAAATCCAAGTACTATATGAAAGATTTGTTGCCTTATGGGAATGTTGGGTATGAAGCTTTTTTGGTTTTCTTGAACTATGCCTATACAGGAAGGCATAAGCCTTCTCCCATGGAGGTGTCAACTTGTGTGGACAACATCTGTCCCCATGATTCGTGTAGACCTGCTATTAATTTTGCTGTGGAGATGATGTATGCATCATCTATTTTCAAGATGCCAGAGCTGGTGTCACTGTTCCAGGTTTGTGTTCTGTGTATGCTGAGCTGATAAAGATTTTGTTTAAATTCTTAGCAATTAATTATTGCCAAAAATGGTCACTTTGAAGAAATGAATTGGTTTAGAGGTGTTGTGGGAGTCTTTTTATAGATTGTTATTGTTGCGTTATGGTAGATCTGTGGACTTCCATGGTGCTCAGCTCACTTTCATAGTGCTTTTCAGACAGATTCTTCCTTCTTTTTCTGACTTCAAACCTACGTGATTATTGTTTGAAAAGCTTCCGAAAGGATGGTGCTTTTGAATTAGTTGGCTTGGCTTCCTTCTTCATAGAAGCCTGGTCAGTTCGCATGTAGAAATTTGTAAGGTCTTTAAGTCGTAGGAAAGTAGATTGCAACTATCTAAGCATGGTAAGTCTAAGATTAATCATGAAAGTTGAATTAACTTTCAACAATAACGACATAAAGTCAAAAGGCTGGTGGCTGGGGGCTAGCGAGAAAAACCTCTTTTTGTCTGAAGTAGTTTTGCAAAGTTTCGTTCATCTTTTAACACTACAATATGTGCTTTTACATAATCTCACTATGACAGTAATAGTCCATATTTTACATGTTTCTCATTTTTGAGTTCACTAATTATGCGATGAGAGGAGCAAAAGATGTTTAAATACCCTTTTGCCATTTGGTAAACTTGAATTTAGATTGTGATTTGATAATGATTTTGTGCTTTTTCTTTTTACAGCGCCGGCTTCTTAACTTTGTTGGAAAAGCCCTTGTTGAGGATGTCATCCCGATTCTCGTAGCTTCATTCCATTGTGAATTGAGTCAGCTCTTTGCTCAATGCATTGATAGAGTGGCACGATCAGATATTGAACTTATATCTCTTGAGAAGGAGCTTCCTTATGAAGTTGCTGAGAAAATTAAATTGCTCCGCAAAAAGCCCGAATGTAGTGAAGAAGATAACACAGAATCTCTAGATCCCTTACGTGAAAAAAGAATTAGGAGAATACATAAAGCCTTGGATTCAGATGATGTTGAACTTGTGAAACTTCTTTTAACTGAATCTGATGTAACATTAGATGATGCCAATGCGCTTCACTATGCTGCAGCTTACTGTGATCCCAAAGTTGTAAATGAGGTGCTTGGTCTGGGTCTGGCTGATGTCAACCTTCGAAATTCTCGTGGTTACACTGTGCTTCACATTGCTGCAATGAGAAAGGAGCCATCAATTATAGTGTCACTTCTAAATAAAGGAGCTGGTGCATCAGAGCTAACGTCAGATGGTCAAAGCGCAGTAAGTATCTGCCGGAGATTGACAAGGCCAAAGGATTATCATGCGAAAAAGGAGCAGGGACAAGAAACTAACAAAGATCGGATATGTATTGATGTTCTAGAAAGAGAAATGTGGAGAAATCCAATGGCCCCAGAACAATCTATGTCTTTGCATACAATGGCTGACGATTTCTACATGAGGTTGCTTTACCTGGAAAACAGGGGTATGACTTTCCTGAAATCATTTTGTTTCCTAATTTGTAAAGGCATATTATGATAGAAGGTTTTGGTATTTATTTTCTTCTTTTTGTTCTTTTTATGACCATGGCTTATATTTATTACATCTTTCAACTTAGAATCCTAATTTGTATAGGCATATTACGATAGAAGGTTTTGGTATTTATTTTCTTCTTCTTTTTGTTCTTTTTATGACCATGGCTTATATTTATTACATCTTTCAACTTAGAATCCTCAATGCTTTCAATTGATTTAATGTGGTTCTATTTCTGTTGCGTACTTTATATAGTTTAAGTGCTAAAGACTGTACTTTTTATTGCAGTGGCATTTGCTCGATTATTCTTTCCATCTGAGGCCAAGCTGGCAATGGACATTGCCCATGCTGAAACAACATCTGAGTCTGCTAGGCTTTCTAATTCAAAGGGTTCAAATGGAAATTTGAGGGAGGTTGATTTAAATGAAACTCCACTTGTGCAGAGAAAGAGACTTTTTTCTAGGATGGAAGCCCTTGGGAAAACAGGTAATTGCCTTTTCATATCTCATAATGACAGCCAAACCAAACTTATCAAGCAGTTCCTAATGTTAAAATCAAAATTATGGTTTTAAATAAGACTAGAATAATTGCAAAAGAAATACTTTCAATATAATTTACACCAGACATTAATCATCGTGTGACTTCTTGATGACTTGTATAATCGTTAAACAAGCATAGCCTATGTAAGGCCATTCATATAGAATTTGAATCCGCTCATCCAGTTTAATCAAATGTCAGATAAAATACAATCTATTGATCTGATAATTTGTCATATTTTTGGGTATGGCAGTGGACATGGGCAGACGTTACTTCCCCCATTGCTCAGAAGTTCTAGACAAGTTCATGGAAGATGACCTGCCTTCGATGCTTTACCTCGAGACAGGCACTCCAGAGGAGCAGAAGATCAAAAGGACAAGATTCATGGAGCTTAAAGAGGATGTCCAGAATGCATTCAACAAGGACAAGGCCGAGTTCAACCGAGCTGGTGGGTTGTCTTCCTCATCATCCTCATCTTCTCTAAAACTAAAAGATGGTGTGAAGCAAAAGGCCAGAAAGTTGTTGTAGCTTACAAGGCTTGTAAATTTTTGTCTCTAATTTAACAAAATAAGGTATAACTGCAGGTGAGAGCCTCTTGTAAGTGTTTTGGCTATTCTTGTATGTCTGTATTATAAAGTAGCACAAGTGCTTTATATTTTAACCACTCTCTACTAAATAGCAAAATGTCAATCTATTACTGATGATGCTTGACACCGTATGCTGTGTGAAGGGAAATTCATGTGATTCTTTTTGCTTGATTGATTAATTGGTTTCTTAACTTTTTGTACTTCAGAACATGAACCGACGGTTCCAACAAATTTAGGCAAATTAAGGTGACGTATCTTACTATGACCCAGATTCTAAAAAATAGATATGGTCAAAATCCAAGACCAAACAGGTACTTTCAACAACTATAAGACTTACTGTTTTGGACTTTCTACTTCATACCAAAACTGTAAGTCGTATGTTGAAAGTAACTGTTTAGGCTTGGATTTTGACCAAATATAAGCGGGAGTACCTACTGTAATTTCAGGTCATATTGTGTCAGCGATCACTATGACTTGCGTCATTGTGACTTCAAGTCATACACGTGTCTAAGATTATTATTATTGTTCTGATATGATACTCGTGCAAAAGCCATTTTGACGAACACTAGCGAGGAAGTATAACATGAGTGTTAAAGGTTTAGTTGATAAAGTTGGAGTGCCGTTATATTTAGCCCATTTAAAAAAATATATAATTCATGTTATTTTTTTATTTATTATATTGTCATTAATTATTATAATTGAATAATTAATAATTAATAATTTAATCATATATTTATTATTTTTTATGACAAATTATTAGTATATATAATTTGGATGATAAAAAATAATAAAAAATTAAATTTTATATGTTTACAATAAACATTAAATGAATTATTAATTTTTTTTTTACAATTGTAAATATTGGATTAAATATAATATTAAATTATTTTTTATATTAAATTTAGATAAAATTTACATTTTACATTAAAGATCTAACTATATGAGAATTAGTTAAAATGTTAGGTAATACATGTAATTATGTAATACATATAATATATATGTTATTGCTAACAGCAATACTTAATTCTAGCTTTCTTTTTCATTCTAATGTCTCATTTTTCAAACTCCACATTATAAGTAATTAAAAAAGAAGAAGAGAGTATTCGAAGCTACCTAGAGATGATCTGGAGGCTTGCTTCTATATGATGTGGCTGTTGTGGTTTGAAAGAAACAATGTAAAAATGGGTGGTAAGGCTGGTGATCCCAGCTCTCTACCTGATGATGCAGCCGACATTCTTTTTGTATTTACAGATAGAGTAATAATATGTGCACCTAAAATATGCACTCAAATATTGCATACAGTAACGTGTCACTGCTTTTTAAAACAGTAAGTCTCTGTTTTAATAAATATGATTAGCTATGTTAAACTGTCACATCACTCTGTGTAATGTTTTGGTGTATATTTTGTGTGCACGTATCATTACTCTCGGAAGATATACATATGAGCTCCAAAGTCACGTCTTCTACCAGCCTTTTATTTGACACGTGTAATGGTGGCACGAGTCATGTGGATCAATTGCATGTTGATATATAGGTTCTACTAGAAACGTGAATCGTGGGGTCTGGAAGCCGTCCTAATATAAACTTAACGTGGACGCTGCTTTACGTGTCAAGCGGGGGAGCTGTTGTTCGAGATCAGCGGGGGAGACTTCCTTTTCCTTCTTCTCAGTCCCCGTTTACAGCTAAACTTGTGACGTGTTTGGAAGCTTTAAGGTGGTGCTTCCAGTAGGGAAAAACAGTGCAAACATATTAGGAATCGCCCTCCAACCGTTTCAATTTGTCATGCTGGCTCTTGTCTTTTTTTTCCTCGTGAGAGGAACCAAGTGACTCATACATTTAATTACTTAGTCTTCGAGACGATTTCAATTTATTATTTGTGGGTTGATTATTTAATATAATGAAGTGATTTTCTCTCTACTTTTCTTTCAAATTCATTAAACAAAATAATAAATAAATAATCAAAATTTGCACCCAAATTACCTGTATGCTATTGAAATAAATGAATTGGATACGTCATCTTCTCCAATTGATAAGAATGTTAATTGATTATAGAAAAATGTATATGTTAGTATACAGCTGTAATATATGTCCTTGCTCATCTTTATGCACAAAATAAGGGTGTTCGTACAAAAAGAATATTTGCTGATTTCCTTACCCAATCAAATCATTTGTTCATAACCGAATAGGCTATATATATTTTCCTCTGTATTCATGGTTGTAAATTGAGCTAAGTTTTATACAATAAAGAGAAGAGAGTCATTTCATCATATTTGTTTCTTTTTATCTCGGTATCAGAACCGTGTGACTAACTTCAATGGCAACTCCTCAAGCTTCCGATCAGCAATCCTCAGCCACCAATCGCAGTGCTGCAAACCCCACTACTACTATCTTTGTTTTCACTGGTTCAAATATCCTTCCAGCAACTATGTCTCTTCCTCTTCCCACTACTCCAACCGCAACCTTTCCTTTTGCCCCACCCACACTTAGTCAAGCTCCTAGCTTCTTCCCTTCTTCTCACTTAGCTCCACTAACCCTTAAACTTGACCGCACTAATTATACATTTTGGAAATCCCAACTTCTTCCAACTCTTAGAGCTCACGACCTTGATGGGTACATACTCGGCACTAAATCGTGTCCAACTCAATTTGTTGATAACACCATCGGTAGTACCGTTCCTGGTGAGTCTTGCGAAGTTAATATTGGCTACACAGTTTGGATTCGTATTGACCAAGCCATTCTCAATTGGCTCATGAACTCCATCTCCAAATCTATGTTTGGCCATATTGGGTGTTGTGAAACATCCATGGATGGAACTATGGAATACCCTTAAGTTGCTTTTTACCACAAGTTCTAAAGCCCGTACTCTTCAGTTGCGATTCCAGGCTCTGTCTCTTAAAAAAGGCAACTTATCTATTCATAAGATGAGAAACATTGCTGGTGGTTTATCTGCTGTAGGGAAATTAATTTCAGATGAAGATCTCATACTTTACATACGTGGAGGTCTCGGTCATGACTATGACTCAGTTGTTGTGAATCTTACCTCAAGAAATGATAAGCTTACGCTGCAGGAGGTACAGTACATGTTGCAGAGTCAAGAAATGCAATTAGATCAGCTAAACACCCATGTTGAACAAACTACTGCCAGTGCTAACTTTGCCAGTCAGATGAAGAAGACACTCAATCTTTCTGGCTCCCCTGCTCACTCATTCAATGGACGTCGTTTCTCTAATCGTGGACGTGGCCGTAGTTGAGGAGGCCGAGGAGGAAATCGTCTTATATGTCAGCTATGTTCTCGCCCAGGCCATGTGGCTTTGAAGTGTTACCACCGTTTTGATATCTCATTCCAGGCTCCTCATGGTTCTTCCTCCAACAATCAATTCAATACTCAGAGTTTCACCAACTCAAATGTCTCAAGTAAGGGTCAACATGCATTACTTTCAAATGAGACAGCCTGGTACATTGACAGTGGATCCACGAAACACATTATTATAGATGCTTCCAACTTGCAGCAGAAATTAGTTTTGAAAGGTATAACTGTAACGTCTCAATTTCTCTAATAAGGCCTAGTACCTTGATTAGGGGGTCATGAGGGCAATAATTGATTTAATTGCATTATTATGTAATGATATGCATGATTATATGAATTATGTGGGTTATATTATAATATGACAGTATTTGCATGCATGTGGACCCGTTTCTTATTAGAAGAGTATTTTTGTAATTTTAGCTCGTTAAGGGCATACTTGTATATATATGTGCATATTGATTGAGACCATATTATTATGTTGATATATATAAGTTGTTCGGCACGAGACGATCCTAGCGAGCAAGTTAGCGGTTTAGTCATAACAGGGTCAAATACCCGGCTCGGGGCAAGCCTGGGGGTATTTTGATAATTTAGTGCATTACTGAGATTTATCGAATAATGGGAAAATTATTTGATGAGTGTTTGGGATATTGGAATTTATTGGGAAATTATTTGATAATTTGGAGATTAGTGAAAAGTGGTGGTAAATGACCACTTTGCCCTTGAAGGCACTAAAGAACCTAAGCTTGACTAGGGGTATTTTAGTCATTACTAGCCTAAGGTAAGGATATACTCAGTCAATTCAGAATCTACTGGAAACAAATAGAATACTCTCAGCTCTCAGCTTTCTTTCTCTCGTTACTCTCTTTTTCTCATAGCTTGGGGTGTTTTTGAATTTTGGAGGAAGAAAAGCTCAAAGATTGGGAAATTGAAGCTAGAAATTGGGCAAGGGGGAACTTAGGATTGCAACTTAACAGATTGAGGGTACCGCTAGGGCTCGAGGCAGGATTGTACTCAAGGGTCATTTTATTTATCCAGTGCTTGGACCAAAGGTAAGAAAACTGCACCCAATACGTGATGTATGTGATTAGGGCTTGGCCCGGTTGTTGAATATAGATTTAATTAGGGCTTGGGCCCCTGTAAATGTGCATGATTATGATTATGCTTATGATTGTTTGATTAAGCATGTTGAATGCTTTGTATCTGGATAATTGTTATATAATGTATGTCTGTTTGCATTATCTGATTGAGAAAGGCTTGACTTATAAGTCAAGGACAGCAATAGCGCTGAGCGCTGGTCGAAAGCATTGACTTATAAGTCAAGGGAAGCAATAGCATGCGGAGCACTGGTCGTTATGGTTAGGCCTAATCAGGAGTGCATTATACACTTTTCAGACCCAATGGTCGTGGAAAATTAAAGCGCTAGGTACGCTGGGCTAGCTCCAAGGCTGGTTATACAGAGGATAGAGCAACAGGCCCCGGGGTGACTTATTAGTCACATATCCTAGGGCATTGGGCCCTAGTATGACTTATTAGTCAGTTAATTAGGGCAACTGGCCCCGATATGACGATGTAGTCATTTATATGAATAGAATGCATGCATGAGTAGGGTTATTATTGCTAGGCATGCTTATTATGATTCGATAATATGTTATTAACTGCTTATGAACATGTTTAAGTTTTCTTGCTGAGCCTTGGCTCACGGGTGCTATGTGGTGCAGGAAAGGGGAAAGGGAAGCTGGACTAGCCATGAGTTGGAGAGCTTCGATGGCGATGTGTACATATGCGGCTGCTTGACCACCACGGCCGGGGTTTCTCAGAGGAACTAGGATGAAACCTTATTTTGTCGCTTAGGTCGGCTAGTTGTAACTTTTGAGTTGTAATTACCCCTTTTGGAATTGTAAATAACTTTGTAAATGTTTATTTTGGGATCCCATGTACAAACTTAACGTTTTAATAAAAATGACTATTACTTTCGTCCAAATTTTTTAACCCTAAGTCGTTAATCATGTATAGTTACGTGTTTATGACCAAATGACTCGTTTAACGGGTCTAGCACTATTTAAATTCATAGTGTAACGGTCTTGGATATTTAGGGTGTTACAACTTGATATCAGAGTGTGCCAATGTTAAGGGTTCCTGAAGACTAGCTGTCATGTACACTCGCCACTAAAGACAAGCTCGACTCAAGGTTTGGTAACTATTTATGTGGTTGTGTTTAATGACTTAAATAGGATGTAAATGCCTTATCTGCCTGCCTTATTAGGGAGCATGAGATATTCTGATATGGCCTGGCCCTTAAATGCTGAATGATTGATAAAGATATGCTTATTAAAATTGATCTTGTTTGCGAATGCAACAGAAACACTTATTAGCATTGTTATATGGACATGTAGGCCAGGACACACTCATTAGCGATGTTATAGATACATGTATGCCAGAAAATGCTTTTTAACATTGTTATTTGGTTATGAATGTCAGGAAGTGCTTGTTAGCACCATGTTTGAGTATGAGTATGAACCGACATGCTTATTAGCATGATCCTTGAGTGTGAATGTTTGTTTGTTTGGTCTTGGACCGTAGGAGGCAAGAGGTATAGTTATTACTACCTAACTAGCTGAATTTATTATTGCAGTAAGGTACAAGTTTGGAAGTATGCTTACATGGTAGTCAGATCTGCAAGCCGACCAAGGAATACAGGCCGAGAATGTCAATCAGGGTCAGACCCCTCCGCCAGCTCTTGAGAACTGGTAGGAAGTGCTTACTGATATGCTAGCCAGATTACAGAGGCATGAAGAAGAGATCTGCCTACTGAGACAACAACAACAACCTCCTGCAGGGAACATTCTGTAACGCCCAAATCACCTAATAAGGCTTACGACCTTGATTAGGGGGTCAGGATGATAAATTATGGAAGGTATGTGATTTAATTATGAAATATGTGTTTGTGTGATATATATGTGTATCATTATATGATTACGTGAGTTATATTATATTATGACTATATATGCATGTTTATGTGTATTAAATAAGTATGTGGGCCCATTTCTTATTAGAAAGGAAATTTTCGTAATTTGGCCCGTTACGGGTATATTTGGAATATATGTGCATATATGTGTGACACTACATTATAATGTGGATATATTTGGGTTACTCGACACGAGGCGATCCTAGGAAGCAAGTTAGCGGGAAAGCCACAACGAGACCAATACTTGATTCGGGGCGAGTCAATGGGATATTTTGGGTATTTAGTACTGTTGGGGTTTTATGCCCTA
This sequence comes from Humulus lupulus, assembly GCF_963169125.1. Lineage (NCBI taxonomy): Eukaryota > Viridiplantae > Streptophyta > Magnoliopsida > Rosales > Cannabaceae > Humulus > Humulus lupulus. The sequence goes on along the minus strand of NC_084801.1, from coordinate 47,787,785 downwards.
ATTAAAATCCAATTTATTTGTAATATCATTTTATTATCAATAAAAGAATAGAAATCAATTTTTTGACTTGGTCAATCACTTTGCTCACATGTTTTATTTTCATGATTAATTTTTTAATATAAACTTCTATTAAATCCCGAGCATATAGCTAATCATATTTTTAGTGACGTAATCACAGTGGAATATAAATATGATTATATATTCAAAATAAATTAGTCCTAAGATTAGTCCGTGTCCAAGATTTACACTGACTTGCCAATCTACGATATGATCTACTTACACATCGCAGTGTTATGTTCTTTCCAGAACATTAGCAAAGTAGATAAGATCGGATGTATTTGTTACATCGAGTTGGACCGATATTGACAATAGAAAGGATAGGTAAACATACCGTTATTATCTATTCTAGTCATATCATATAGTTGACCATAGGTCAATTCAATCTCAATTCTGAGTGGTTAGTATTCTAACTGATTGTATTATTTGAGTTCTTTTACTTGTTCGTTACCAGCTTACCCAACAGACTAGCCCATACTTACATCTTGGGAACTCGGTAGTATAATTGAGTGGGAGTGTTAATCATAGATATGAACATCTATAACTTCTGATGAAGAAGTAAAACGATGGTTTCCTTTTAGTTTGGTTCAAGGTGCTAAATGATAGAGATCTCATTTTAGTAATTAATATTAGTTTACTGAAATATCATTTACAAGGAACTAAATGTTTTAAGGATAAAATATAATGAGGGGTAAAACGGTATTTTAGTCCCATCTCATTGTAGACCGTCTATAGAGGATTGAGTGACAATTATAATTGTAACAATGGATAATTAATAACGTATCTATATTTGTTATAGAGCGTTCTATGACAAGAGTTCAATTCTGAGTCTTTAGTGGAGTCACGAGGAACTAATAAGTTAGTAAATTTATTTGTTCAATTTATGATAACTTATTGGAGCTTGATTTCATAGGCCCATGGTACCCACTGTACCTTGGATAAAATCACAGGGCCCATGAGAATTTTGACCATTAGGCTGATATTATATATTATATATTATTTTATTGATTTTTTAATTAAAATAAATGACCTAATTGAGTCTATAAAATGAATGCTAAGTGAAAGTTGAAATAAGATGTTTTTGAGAAGATCTGAAGATCTAGTCTTGATGCTCTATGTTTTAGATTCTCTCTACAGCATAAGTCCTTTTCTAAGCCTCAATTTTTCTCTTCTATTCTTCATCTTCTTATTGTATCTATCTCTTGTGTTGAGAATTGCCCACTCTAGTCTAGGTGATTCTAAGGATACTTTAGAAGGTTGTGAAGAAAATTGAAGAAAGGTTCAGTTTCTTGGTGATACTTTGCGACATAAAGGATACAAAGGTTAGAGAAATTGAAGGAATGACTCAATTATTTTGCTGCACAATAATGTAAGTGTTCTTATCATTATCTCTGTATGAATTCAATTTTAGAAACATGTTCTAGGTTTTCTTATATTAATTTGTTTAATATAAGATTTACATGAAAATAAAGAAGATCCTGTATAAGTTTTCCCAACAAGTACCTTTTTGGGATATCATGTAATGGGAGTAAATATTTGAGGATATATTTGAGTTAGCGAGATTAGGAGGGAATCTCGGGAATTTTGACCATTTTACCCTCGGGGACGTTTTTGGTACCCCGAGCCTCGGGATTTACTTAGAGTTACTTGAACTCTGAGTAACCTCACAAGCACAAGAACACTTAGAATGTTCATGCACTCTCTCTCTCTCTCTCTCTCTCGTTCATACACTCTTTCATTCAATATTTGAATTTTTTGCGAACTAAGGGGAAATCGAAGCAAGTTTAGGCTCTGTATCACTTGAGGAGAAGCTTAGAATTGATTGGGGCAACAAAGGTAACGGTTCCTAAATCTCTGAGATTTCTCTTGTTTTAGCTGAGTTTTAGAAACACAATCTAAATTTGGAGAATTGATGAGGTTTTGGCTAAGTTTAAGCTTTTGTTTTGTGTGTATTGAGGTGCTGAGTTGATGGGAACATTACTTTTGGGATTTAGCTATGTTTAGATAGGTTTTTGGTGAGATTTGGCTTGAAGAAAATGGGGAAAGTTCTGGTTTTTCATGGTGAGTCGCGACCCTATTCTTGGGGCGCCGCGACTCTCATGAATGCAGGGAGAAAAAGGTGCCGAACCTCCATTTGAGCTGCGACGCTAAGGGGCGCGTCGTGGCATGTGTGGTCTAGAGGAGAGCTCTTGGGCTCTTTGACTTGGGGTGGGTCACGACTCTTTGTTTTGGGCCGCGACGCTTGAAGGGATTTTGAGCCTCGAGTAGGTTTTGAGTGCGGGAACTCAAACCAAAGGGCTCGGGATCAATTCTACTACCTGATTTAGTAGAATTTGACGCCCTAGAGGCTAGGACTCGGTTCGAAAGCCTTTATTTGCTCATTATTGATGGGATTCTATATTATGGTTATGACTAAGTTATTGCTAAGGGCTCGGAACTGAGATTGTGCTCGAGGGTCATTCTTAATATACATTACACTCAGACCTGAGGTAAGAAAACTGCACCGATATGCATTTAGGGCTTGCCCAATTATAGTACATGATTAACGTTATGTTGAGAATGTTTTATTAAACATATTAAATGTGCTATGTTTACCTATGTTATGTAATAAATGTTGGTCTATATATCTGATTGGGGAAGCTTAGCTTATAAGCTGAAGATTTATCTATGTTATCTGATGAAGGGCTTGGCTTAATAGTCAAGGGTATAGTCGGTTCTATGGACTTGACTTATCAGTCGAAGGTTAAAGTCTCGACTTATCAGTCAAAGGCTAAAGACTCGACTTATCAGTCGAAGGTTAAAGACTCGACTTATAAGTTGAAGGGTCAAAAACTCGACTTATTAGTTGAAGGTTAAGGGACTTGGCTTAGAAGTCGAGGGTGGAAATAGCGTGCTGAATGCTGGCCGATAGGGTTAAGCAAACCTAGAAGCGAGATATACGCTTGAACACCTCTAGGATCATCTAGAATGATAAGCAACAGACCTGCTTGGCCAGCTCTAAGGCTGGTTATATGAAACATGGGAACTGGGCTCTAGTGTGACTCTATAGTCACTCATTTTGATTAATTTCATGCATGAGTAGGGTTATTACTGCTAGGCATGCTAATTGTGAATCTATGATATGATAATGTATTTCTTATAAGCATGATTATGTTTTCTTGCTGAGCCTCAGCTCACGGGTGTAAATGGTGCAGGTAAAGGAAAGGAAAAGCTATACCAGCCATGAGTTGGAGAGCTTCAGGGGTAGGGTATACATATGCGACCTGCTCGTCCGCCACGGCCAAGGTTATCAGTTGGACCTAATTTTGCTGCATAGGTCAGCTTTTGTATACATTTTTGGGTTTGTAATCGTTTTAAACTATGTTGGGATCCCATGTATGGAAGTCAAACTCTTTTAATGAAATGGTTGACTTTTGCCTGAAATTTTTAGTACCTAAACACGTGGTTAGTTTTAATTACCCAATTTAAGCCCAAATGACTCGTCTAGCGAGATAAGAACTATTTAAATTACACAGTGTAACGATCCTGGATTACAACTTAGTATCAGAGAGATTTAGGTTTATTGGTTCCTAAAGATTGGCTGGGCATGTTGTAACGCCCTACTACCTTAGAGTCATTACTAAATGAGTTTAAAAACGTGCAATCACTCGCTAATCGAGGCTTTTAACGCAAAAGTGTAATAAAATCATAAACATAGTAGAAACTTTAGAAATAACTCTATTTCATTGAAAATCATAAAAGTTTAACACTTGGGATCCCAAAATACTGTTTAGAAATATTTACAACATATAAATACAACCAAGTCAGCTAAACGACAAAATCTAGGTTTTAATACAATCATCTCCCAAAATCCACTGGCTGTGGCAGCCAGGCAGGCCAAACATGTACACACCGCCTCAAGCCTGCTATACTCATGGTTGGTTGGCTATCTCCTTGCCCTTACCTGCACCACAGAGCACCCGTTAGCCGAAGCCCAGCAAGAAAACCCACAAGCAGATAACATATGCAAAACAAACACATAGCATATAAACATGCCATCAATAGGCTAAACACATACAGCCAAGCCGTCCCAGGCGCTTTACCAGGCCCTGAGTTCGCGGTCCACACTGTGAGGATATCCTAGGTATCCTTTAGGGTCTCGCCCTGGCAGCTCGCACCCCACGTGCACGACACTGCTCCCGGATCCTTGCTGTACTCGGCCTTGCACTCAACGTGCCCAACGCCGTTCCCGGCCCCTGCCGACCTCGGCCTGCGCCGTTCCTGGCTTTTGCCGTACATTCACATAATCACATTCATAGCATAAAAAACATATACTGAGCACTAACAAATTCAAACAAAAGACTACACCCTGCAATTCAATCATATTGGGGCTCAGCCCTGCATACAAGCTCTATGGGAACAAGGGTTTTCTTACCTGCGTCCCGAACTTCCCGGGCACCGATATCCCGAGTGCAGTCCCCTAACTTGAGCCTCGCCGAACCCTAGTCCCAACACATCGACAATACTCATCCATCAAGTTCTAATCCATTAAATAACTTTGAACCATAATTATAATCTTCGGGACATTGAATTCCATCAATCCGGGTGATAAAATCCATCTCGAGCCTTAACCTTTGAGTTCCCAAGCCTAAACACACTTGAAAACACAAACTGGCACTAAGAGCCGCGTCCCTACCCACAAGCACCGCGGCTAGCCTCGAAACAGAGGCTAGCACCTCCCTGAAGCACGCACGGGCCGCGGCGCACTTGGCCAAGCGCCGCGGCACGCATCAAACACCATGGCCTCCCATGGCCGCGCGCGCACACGGGCCGCGACATGCCCCTCCTAGTGCCGCGACCCTCGCCTCCAAACCCAGAAATCTCCATCCTTTTCCTGCATTTTCTTCAAACCAATTCACCCAAAACCAAACTAGCAATTCCAGATTATCACCACAAAGGTTCTAACACAGTATTTGCATCAAAACCCAACAAAGTCTAGCCCCAAACTCAGCCAAGCATTCAAGAACAAATTTCAAACTTAGCTAACATGCAAACTCAGATTTTCAACCTTAAAACCAGCTGATAAATTGAAATAATTCAACATATTAGGGACTTAACTTTGCTAGATTATACTTCTGAGCCAATCCTCTAGAATTCCAAGCTACAATTCTCCAAAGTCCCAACTTGAAACTTTGAATTTCCTAGCTCTCTTCCTCAAGATTTCCCCCTTAGTGCAGCTTTGAGAGTAAAGAGAGAGTATGGTAGAGTCTAAGGTCGGTTTCTCCAAGTTTCCCAAAAGTTCCTTTATTTTGTTTTATTTAACTTAAATCTATAGGGTTACCTCAAGGCTCGGGGTACCGGAAACGTCCCCGAGGGCAAAATGGTAAATTTCCCCAATATTCCCTCCTAGACACTCTAACCTCAAATATATCTCCGATTATTTATTTCTATAACCCAATAACCCTATAATTCATCTAATACCCAAATTATCCTTCAACTCGCTCTGAGTCGGATTCTCAACCCTGTTGTGACTTTCTGGCTAACTGCTCCCCAGGACTGTCTCGGACCGTGCTACATAGAAATATATCACATGCATACCATATTTATCACATTTACGCCCTCAACGGGCTAAAATCACAAACATGCCCCTAATATCCAAACGGGGCCCACATGCACATTTGACTCAACTAAACATGCATCTCTATCACATACGCACATAAATTCACATATTAACATATTAAATCATTTATTGCCTTCCAAGCACGCTAATCAAGGCCCTAAGCCCTATTAGCGAATTTGGGTCATTACAACTATCCCCTCCTTACAGAAATTTCGTCATCGAAATTACCTGAACAACTCGGGATACCGCTCCCTCATCTCTGACTCAAGTTCCCACGTCGCCTCCTCAATCTTGCTGTTCCTCCACAACACCTTCACCAAGGCATTGGTCTTGCTCCGCAAGACTTTATCTTTTCGGTCAAGAATCTGAACCGGCTTCTCCTCATAGGAAAAATCCTGATCAAGCTCCAGATTCTCATAACTTAGAACGTGCGTTGAATCTGACACATACTTCCTGAGCATGGATACATGGAAAACATTATGAACCCCTGACAAAGCTAGAGGCATCACTAGTCTATAAGCTACCTCTCCAACCCGTTCCAGAATCTCGAAGGGGCCAACAAACCTAGGGCTCAGCTTGCCCCGAACACCAAACCGTTTCACTCCCCTCAAAGGTGAAACCCTAAGAAACACATGGTCACCAACCTGAAATTCCACGCCCCTGCATTTCAAGTCTGAATAGCTCTTTTGATGACTCTGGGAGGCGAGCATTCACACTCTAATCTTCTCAATCGCCTCATTGGTCCTCTGAACCATCTCTGGACCCAGATATCTCCTCTCACCTGTTTTATCCCAATGAACAGGTGATCTACACTTCCATCCATAAAGCATCTCATACGAAGCCACTCCGATGGTCGCCTGATAACTGTTGTTGTACGAGAACTCGATCAAAGGAAGATAATTACTCCATGATCCCCCATAAACTAGCACACAGGCTCGCAACATGTCCTCCAATATCTGAATCGTCCTCTCAGAATGTCCATCTATCTAAGGATGATAAGCGGTACTAAACTGTAACTGCGTACCCATAGCCTTCTGCAGACTCTCCCGAAACTTGGAAGTGAAGGTGGGGTCTCTGTCGGATACTATCGACCTCGGAGCCCCATGAAGTCGTACAATCTTCTTCACATACAACTCAGCATAATGCTCCACAGTATAAGTTGTCCTAACAGGCAAAAAGTGGGTGGACTTGGTATACCTATCCATAATCATCCACACCGAGTCATGATGTCCCATAGTCCTCGGCAAACCAACCACAAAGTCCATGGTGATGTCTTCCCACTTCCATTCTGGGATCCCCAGAGGCTGTAGCAACCCCGCTGGCCTCTGATGCTTAGCCTTAATTTGCTGACAAGTTAAGCATTTGGCCACATAGTCCACCACATCCCTCTTCATGATTGTCCACCAATACAAAGCTCTCAAATCCTGATACATCTTCGTTGTACCCGGGTGCAAAGAATAGGGAGTGGTATGCGATTCATCTAAGATCTCTCGCCAGATATCAGAATCCATCGGAACGCAGATCTGACCCTTGTACTTTAGTAACCCCATCTTTGAAATAGAAAAGTCCTTAGTGGCTCCGACTAAGACATTCTCTCTGTGACCTCTCAACTGGGAATCTTTTCCCTGCGCCTCCTTGATCCTCTCAAGGAGTGTAGACTGAAGAGTGATGTTGGCCAACTGACCAACCGCCAATTCTATACCTGCTCCGGTCATCTCCTCAGCTAGCTTATCAGATATCTGCCTCAAACTAAATGACTGTCCTGGGCCTTTCCGACTCAATGCATCAACCACCTCATTAGACTTCCCAGGATGGTATAGGATATCACAATCATAATCCTTAACCAACTCCAGCCACCGCCTCTGGCGCATATTCAAATCCTTCTGAGTAAAGAAATACTTTAGGCTCTTATGGTCGGTGTATATCTCGTACTTCTCACCATAGAGATAATGTCTCCAAATCTTAAGTGCGAACACCACCGCAGCCAACTCCAAATCATGCATGGGATATCTCTACTCATACTCCTTTAACTATCTCGATGCATAGGCTATCACCTTACCAGGTTGCATCAGCACACACCCTAAACCCTGTCTGGATGCATCACAATAAACCACAAACTTCTCATTATCTGTCGGCAAGCTTAACACTGGTGCAGTGATCAATCGCCGCTTCAACTCCTTGAAACTGTTCTCACATCTGTCCGTCCAGACATACCTTGTCTTCTTCTTTGTCAATTCTGTCAATGGTGTAGCTATTCTGGAGAACCCTTCAACGAACCACCGATAGTACCCCGCTAAGCCCAAAAAGCTTCTCACTTCAGGAACATTGCTCAGTCTAGGCCAATCTCTGACTGCCTCAATCTTACTCGGGTCAACCAAAATCCCCTCCTTACTGACAATATGGCCCAGAAATGTAACTTATGGTAACTAGAACTCACACTTACTATACTTAGCATATAACTTATGCTCCCTCAACCGCTGTCGAACCAACCGCAAATGCTGCTCGTGCTTTGTCTCTAACTGAGAGTACACCAAGATGTCATCGATGAACACAATCACAAACTTATCCAGATAATCCCTGAAAACCCTATTCATCATGTCCATAAAGGCTGTTGGGGCATTAGTTAATCCAAAGGACATAACCAGGAATTCATAGTGTCCATACTTCGTTCGGAAAGCGGTCTTTGGTATGTCCTCCTCCTTAATCCTTAACTGATGGTAACTTGATCGGAGGTCTATCTTGGAAAACATTGTTCTTCCCTTTAACTGATCAAATAAATCGTCGATCCTAGGCAGTGGATACTTGTTCTTAATGGTTAACTTGTTCAGCTCTCTGTAATTAATGCACATCCTAAGAGATCCATCCTTCTTCTTAACGAACAATATTGGAGCACCCCATGGAGAGAAACTCGGTCTGATGAACCCCAAATCAAGTAACTCTTGCAACTGAATCTTCAACTCCTTCAATTCCACTGGAGCCATTCTACAGGGTTTCCTAGATACTGGCTCCACTCCTGGTACCAACTCAATAACAAAGTCAATCTCCCGCTGTGGCGACAACCCTGGAAAATCTGCCGGAAACAAATCCGGAAACTCACACACCAATCTAGTCTCACCCGGTCCAACCGACACCACCCTGGAGGTATCCACAACGCTCGCTAGGAATCCCATGCAACCTTCATGCATCAGGTCTCTAGCCCTCAATGCTGAAATCATTGGTACTCGTGGTCCACTAACTGTCCCCACCAATACAAAGGGTACCTCCCCTTCCAGTTCAAAAGTCACCATTCTGCGCTTGCAGTCAATCGTTGCCCCATACTTCGATAACCAATCTGTAACGCCCTACATCCTTAGAGCCGTTACTAAGTGAGTTTTTAAGACAAAACAGTGTGCAATGGACTCGCTAACCGAGGTTTTGAAACAAAAGTGTGACTAATTAAAAGTTAAGGCTGTAATATTTGAAAATGCGTCATTTCATTAAAACTTCTATTATTAAACATTTGGGATCCCAAAATAAGGTTTGAAAACTAATTACATCTTGAAATAAGGTTACAGTTGAGAAATCATAAAATCATAGATTATTACAGCCATTTTCGAATAAACCCCCAACCAAAGCAGTCGGGCAGACCAAACATGTACACGTCGCTTCACGCTCTCCGTACTCATGGTTGGTTGACTCAGTCATTGCCCTTACCTGCAACACAGAGCACCCGTGAGCCGAAGCCCAGCAAGAAAACTCATGCAGAACATAACATATGCAATGTATACAGTTTTATCATAACAGATGATCCACATATAAATAAGTCAACCATTTAGACTAAGCAAACACATGTATCCACCGGGCCCCGCCCTGATTATAGCATCCCATGTGCTAGGTGTTACTTTCGGCCCACGGCCGCCCCGGCTTACGCCGTACTCGGCCCACGGCCGCCCCGGCTTACGCCGTACTCGGCCCTTGCCGCTCATTTCATCATAATCACACATATAGTACATTCGAATTAATCATTCACACACATCATGATTCATTTAAGGTTTAAACATTTGCACATAATACAATCTGGGGCCATGCCCTAACCTCGGGTGTTATAGTTTTCTTACCTTTCCAATCAATAGCTTAGATCACCTGACTCCTTGAGCACGATCCCACCCGAGCCTTAGCGCACACCTAGGCACAAACATAGGTCAAAGTCAACACCGAACCCCAAGTCCGAATACCTAGCCTCGGGACCAATCCCGAGCCCCCGGGAAGTCCCAAATCCCCAAAACAAAGTGGCAGAAACAAGCCCCGAACCCTAGGTCAAAATCAATCATCAAAACTCAAAAATTCCCCTCTGTGAACAGTGCAGCGCTACAGCGCTCTAAAGAGGGCGCTGTAGCGCTACAAGCAGAACACCCCTCCAGAAACAGGGACTAGCGCTACAGCGCCCACTGACTAGCGCTGTAGCGCTAGTTGCAGCCCAGAAATCCCAAAATCGCATTTCTGCGATTTCTTTCACCCAATCTCAAACCAAACTTCCCCAAATCTTTATCAAACTCAAAAATCAAGCTTATGAACACTCTCCATTCATCCCAAGCATCCCAAATCCTCAAATCCCAAGATCATTTATCCCAAATCTCAAAATCTACCATGAACAACCCTAAACCAGAAATTCATGCAAACCACAAAGATAAAGTCTTAGAAATCATACCATTGCTGCAATTTCGACCTTGAATCAACCCTAGGCCTCCTTAGCTTGCTCTCCCTCAAAGCTTGCCCAGAAATCCCCTGAGATTCCCATCAATCCAGCTCAAAACACAGCTCAAACCATCAAAACCCTTAAAACCGAAAATCTCTAAAACTTACCTCAAACATTGATGTGTTCTTGCCAAATCTTCAAGTCTAACCCAAGATCCTTGATGCTCAGCCTATCCTTGCTCTCCACTAAGCTTTGCTCCAAGAAAAATGGAGCGGAAAGGTGCAAAAATGCACAAACCGACCCTTGTGAAAACCCCTCTGTTTTTCCCTCTTTTCTTTCTTTCCTTTTTCTTTCTTTTCTTTCTTTCTCTCCACAGCCAACACTCTCTATAAATCCCACTAAGTGTAAAGCCTCATAAAACCTATCTTTAAAAGCCAAATGACCAAAATGTCCTTCCTATTCACTCTAAGTCCTTTTGTCCAAATAGGGCCGTTTTAGTCATTTTACCAAATTCCCGCTAATCCTCAAGTGTCCCTAATATTTTCCCGTTGCTTTCCAACACTCGATTAACCACCAAATAAATATTCCCCATCATCAAAATAAATCTCAATCTATTCTCTGAATTCCTGTTCATACCCCCAGGCTCGCCCCAAGCTGGGTATAAATTCCTGTCAACGCTTTCCGCTAGCCTGCTCATTGGGATCGCCTCGAGTCACAAAGCACAGATACATCCACATACCACTGTGGCCTCAACAATCAACACATATCAATACAGTTACGCCCAATCATGGCCAAAATTACAATTATGCCCTTCTAACACGATCCGGGCCTACATGCACACTAACTTACATAGTCATGCATCTCAGATAAACAAATAGTCATATAACATGCTTTAAATCATAACCATGCATTTAAATAATTAAAATCACACATCAATCCCATCATGCCCTCCTGGCACACTAATCAAGGCCCTTAAGCCTTATTAGCGAATTTGGGTCGTTACACAATCCATCCCTAGAATCATATCAAAGTCATCCATCTCTAGCTCAATCAAATCAACAGACAGTTCCCTACCATCTACCTCTACTGGCAATGCTCTAATCCATTTCCTAGAGACTACCAGTTCTCCTGTTGGCAACAATGTCTGAAATCCCCTAGCATACACACCACTAGGTCTACAAAGCTGATCTATCACTCTAGCAGATACAAATGAATGGGTAGCCCCTGAATCAAACAATGCAGTATACAGAGAACCAACACTAGAGATCTGACTTGTCACAACTGAGGGGCTAGCCTCTGCCTCAGTCTGAGTCAAAGTAAATACCCTGGCAGGAGCAAGACTGTCACACTGCTTCTGCTCCTCCTTCTTGACTTGAGGGCAATCCCTCTTTAGATGACTAGCACTCCCACAAACAAAGCAGGCCCTGATCCTGCACTCACCCTGGTGTCGTCGCCTGCACCGCGGACACACATGGGAAGCTCCTCCAGTTGTCACTTTCACCCTGATGGCTAGTAGAAGCACCCCGTGCCCTCCTATCTGAACTGAGAGGAACAAAGGAATCTGGGGCCTTCCTCTTATGCTCACTAGAACCACTGCCCCAACTAGATCCAACAAAAGGAGGCACTGTCCTCCTGGCATCGCGCCTAACAGCGCTTTCCTTCCAGATCTGAACTTCGGCCCTCTCAGCTGTAAGGGCCTTGTCCACTACTTGGGCATAAGTAGTAGTCTCTGGATCCAAAGTAATATTCACATCGCGGGCAATCATAACGTTCAACCCCCGCACAAACCTATCCCTTCTTGCTGCATCAGTCGGCACTAAATCTGGCGCAAACTTCGCCAATCTGTCAAACTTCAAAGCATACTCTGTCACTGTCAATCGGTTCTGAGTCAGGTTGATGAACTCGTCAACCTTTGCAGCTCGAACCGCCACACTGTAATACTTCTCATTAAATAAGTTTCTGAACTCCTCCCAAGTCATAACTGTTGCATTCCTTCTCTGAACCACCACGTCCCACCAGATGCGGGCATCCTCTCTAAACATGTATCTAGCACAATCTACCCTCTCATTTCCCTGAACCCTCATAAAATCCAGAATTGAGGAAATCATATTCATCCACTGCTCTGTCCGCAGTGGGTCTAATCCACCCTCAAAAGTGGGAGGATGCTGTTTCTTGAACCTCTCATACAAAGGTTCCCACTTATTCTCCATAGCAGATTGAACCGGCACTAGCGCTGCAACATGCTAAACTGGCAACCCAGTGACCTGAGGTGAGGCCTGCTACCTCAACTGTCGAAGCTCTTCCTCAGTTCGCTGCAGCCTTGTTTCCATCTCAGCAAACATCTCTTGCCAATTATGTGGGGCAGGTGGAGGGTTCTGACCCTGATTGTCATCCTCGGCCTTACTTGCGCGGAGTCTAGATGATTGTCGAGGCATCTCAACAAATATGTCTGCAACCAACGACACCGATCATCAGGCATGATAATAGCATCCACAACCACCTCCCAAACACGCCAACCATCCACAAACAATAATTCACATAACATTCAGATAACATATAGCACACAACGGGCCATGCCCTGGCATCATAGATATGTTAACTCATTCATCATGCTCTATTTGAAATAAACAGGCAAACAGGGCATTCAAGCACATATTCAAGCATACTAGTCAATCATACCAACCAACCCTGAGTCGAGCTTGTCACATTGACAGCGAGCGTACATGTTCGGTCAATCTCCAGATCCATAAACCTTGGCTCGCTCTGATACCAAGTTGTAACGCCCTACTACCTTAGAGCCGTTACTAAGTGAGTTTAAAAACGTGCAATCACTCTCTAATCGAGGCTTTTAACGCAAAAGTGTAATAAAATCATAAACAGAGTAGAAACTTTAGAAATAACTCTATTTCATTGAAAATCATAAAAGTTTAACACTTGGGATCCCAAAATACTGTTTAGAAATATTTACAACATATAAATACAACCAAGTCAGCGAAACGACAAAATCTAGCAATCATCTCCCAAAATCCACTGGCTGTGGCAGCCAGGCAGGCCAATCATGTACACGCCGCCTCAAGCCTGCTATACTCATGGTTGGTTGGCTATCTCCTTGCCCTTACCTGCACCACAGAGCACCCGTGAGACGAATCCCATCAAGAAAACCCACAAGCAGATAACATATGCAAAATAAACACATAGCATATAAACATGCCATCAATAGGATAAACACATACGGCCAAGCCGTCCCAGGCGCTTTACCAGGCCCTGGGTTCGCGGTCCACACCATGACGATATCCCAGGTATCCTTTAGGGTCTCACCCTGGCAGCTCGCACCCTACGTGCACGACACTACTTCCGGCCCCTTGCCATACCCGGCCTTGCACTCAATGTGCCCAACACCGTTCCCGGCCCTTGCCGACCTCGGCTTGCGCCGTTCCCGGCTCTTGCCGTACATTCACATAATCGCATTCATAGCATAACAAGCATATACTGAGCACTAACAAATTCAAACAAAGGACTACGCCCTGCAATTCAATCATATTGGGGCTCAGCCCTGCATACAAGCTCTATGGGAACAAGGGTTTTCTTACCTGCGTCCCGAACTTCCCGAGCACCGATATCCCGAGTGCAGTCCCCTAACTTGAGCCTCGCCGAACCCTAGTCACAACACATCGACAATACTCATCCATCTAGTTCTAATCCATTAAATAACTTTGAACCATAATTATAATCTTCGGGACATTTTATTCCATCAATCCGGGTGATAAAATCCATTCCGAGCCTTAACCTTTGAGTTCCCAAGCCTAAACACACTTTAAAACACAAAGTGGCACTAAGAGCCGTGACCCTACCCACAAGCACCGCAGCTAGCCTCGAAACAGAGGCTAGCACCTCCCTGAAGCACGTACGGGCCGTGGTGCACTTGGCCAAGCGCCGCGGCGTGCATCAAACACCTTGGCCTCACATGGCCGCGTGCGCACACGGGCCGCGGCATGCCCCTCCTAGGGCCGCGATCCTCGCCTCCAAACCCAGAAATCTCCATCCTTTTCCTGCATTTTCTTCAAATCAATTCACCCAAAACCAAACTAGCAATTCCAGATTATCACCACAAAGTTTCTAACACAATATTTGCATCAAAACCCAACAAAGTCTGTCCCCAAACTCAGCCAAACATTCAAGAGCAAATTTCAAACTTAGCTAACATGCAAACTCAGATTTTCAACCTTAAAACCAGCTGATAAATTGACACAATTCAACATATTAGGGACCTACCTTTGCTAGATTATACTTCCGAGCCAATCCTCTAGAATTCCAAGCTACAATTCTCCAAAGTCCCAACTTGAAACTTTGAATTTCCTAGCTCTCTTCCTCAAGATTTCCCCCTTAGTGCAGCTTTGAGAGTAAAGAGGGAGTATGGTAGAGTCTAAGGTCGGTTTCTCCAAGTTTCCCAACAGTTCCTTTATTTTGTTTTATTTAACTTAAATCTATAGGGTTACCTTAAGGCTCAGGGTACCGGAAACGTCCCCGAGGGCAAAATGGTAAATTTCCCCAATATTCCCTTGTAGACACTCTAACCTCAAATATATCTCCGATTATTTATTTCTATAACCCAATAACCCTATAATTCATCTACTACCCAAATTATCCTTCAACTCGCCCTGAGTCGGATTCTCAACCCCGTTGTGACTTTCTGGCTAACTGCTCCCTAGGACTGTCTCGGATCGTGCTACATAGAAATATATCACATGCATACCATATTTATTACATTTACGCCCTCAACGGGATAAAATCACAAACATACCCCTAATATCCAAACGGGGCCCACATGCACATTTAACTCAACTAAACATGCATCTCTATCACATATGCACATAAATTCACATATTAACATATTAAATCATTTGTTGCCTTCCAGGCACGCTAATCAAGGCCCTAAGCCCTATTAGCGAATTTGGGTCGTTACACATGCACACTCACCGCTGAAGACAAGCTCGACTTAGGGTTCGGTAACTATTTATGTTAATTCATGTTTACCTTGCTAATTGACATATGAATGTCTTATGTGCATGCTTGATTAGGAAGCATGAGACATACTGATAGGGTCTGGCCCTTGACTGTTATGTGTATGATAAGGAATGTGCTTATTAGCACTATTATCGTTATGAATATTGAGAAGAATGTTCTTATTAGCACCCTGATTGAGCATGAATATAAACTGAATTGGTTATTAGCATGCTTGTTGTATGAGAATCTATTGAACTACTTATTAGCATTGTTATTGCATGTGTATGCTTAATTTTCAAGTCTTGGGGCGTGGGAGTGGTGCTGGGTATCGTTATTGTTGCTCAATGTCCCGATTCATTAATTGCAGATAGACTGGGAAGTGTGCTTCCTGGACAATCAAATGAACCAGCCGGTGCTGGAAGTCAAGTCAGAGACAATGACCAGGGTCAGAACCTTCCGCCATCTCCTGAGAACTGGAAACATGTGCTTGTTGATATGCAAGCTAGGATACAGAGACAAGATGAAGAAAGTTGCATGTTGAGACAGCAGCAGGTTCCAGCAGGGAACGCTGCACCAGTTATGCCACGTATTGTGGCACCAGTATTATAGCATCAGACATGGGTTGAAAATAGGTGGGAGCCTCTTTATGAGCGCTTCAGGAAACAACAACCTCCTACCATTGAGGGAGGGCTAGATCCACTGTGAGCTAAGCAGTGGATGGGTATGACCATCTCCATCCTGGACTTTATGGGGGTGGCAGGTAATGATAGAGTGGCCTGTGCCACATTCATGTTTTAGGAAGACACCCAAATCTTGTGGGAAGTGGTGTCCCAGACCAGAGATGTGAAAACCCTAAGCTAGGAGGAATTCAAAGAATTATTTAATGAGAAGTACTATAATGATGCAGTAAGAGCTGCAAAGGCTGATGAGTTCAGTAATATGGTGCAGACTTGGTGTCAACTGATGTGATAAGAAATGAGAGGTTTGTTCGAGGGCTAAACGTTATGATAGCCTGGGATGTTAAAATTACCTCAGTACCTGGATTGATGACTTATGCTCAGGTAATGGAGATTGCCCTTACTGCCGAGGGTGCTGAAAATAAGATATGGTGCAAGAACGCGACCAAAGGGGACACTAGGGGGCTGAGATCTCCCTGTATTGGAGCTGGTAGGGGCAGAGGCCCTAGTGACTAGAAGAGAAAGACCCCATATACCATTATAGTTCCAGACCCTGACAGGAGGCCACGGTGGCAATGAGAGCTGGTAGGGGTATACAGGTTGGTCGCCAGGGTGGCAATGAGAGCTAGAGGAATTATCAAGAATGCGCCAGATGCAAGAGACGCATCTGAGAGAGTGTCGGGTGAAGGCCTACTTTTTTATGTGGTATAGTTGGTCACCTTAAGAAAGATTTCCCAAGGGCAAAGAAGGAAGAACTAAAGAAGGCGGACAGCTTGGCTCCGGCTCAAGTGTCTATATTGACACAATCAGAGGCTGAGGCTCGATCCTCAGTAGTGATAGGTCAACTTTCTAGTGCTGACACTTCTTATTCTATTTTGATTGATTCTGGGGCTACACATTCCTTTGTATCTAGTAGGGTGATTGATAGGTTGTGTAAACCATGGGAATACTATGCAGTGGGATTTGGAACTTTATTGCCTACTGGGGAGTTAGTGGTTTCCAGGAGAGGGGTCAGATCATTACCAGTGACAGTGGATGGTAGAGAGTTGTCAGTTGATTTGATTGAGCTAGTCATGAGCGACTTTGATATGATCTTGTGTATGGACTGGTTAGAGAGGTATGAGGCAATGATAGATTGTAAGAAGAAAATGGTAACCTTTGAGACTGAGGGTGAGGATCCCTTTGTATTCGTTGGGCCTTTGCATAGACCTCGTATACCTATGCTATCTATACTTAGAGCTAGAGACCTATTGCAGGGGGGGTGCATAGGATTCTTAGCTAGTGTGGTGGATACCACTCAGGTCGTGCCAGTGGGACTAAGACAGACTAGATTAGTCTGTGAGTTTTTGGATGTGTTTCCAGAGAATTTGCCAGGGTTACCTTCACACAGGAAGATAGAGTTTGTGATTGAACTGGCACCAGGGACAGAGCCAGTGTAACACCATGGATAACCAAGAATGTTACACTGTGTGTTTAGAATAGTGCAAGACTTGCTAATCTAGTCGGTTGAACATAAATGTGTTTCTAAAGTCAAGTTATAGGTTAGGGGTAAAATATTTTGATCGTGAAATGGTTGATTTTCATTAAAATAAGAGTTTAATACATAGGATCCCAAAAATAGGGTTTACATGGAAGATACAACCCTAAAAAGTTAACACAACAGTAGCCAGTCTAAATGGAAAAATACAAGTTTATTCTCTAGTCCCTGTAATTCCCTCGACCGTGGCAGTCGAACAGCTGCCTATGTACACCCCGCCCCCAAAGCTCTCCAACTTATGGCTGGTCCAACTTTCCCTTGCCTTTACTTGCACCACGTAGCACCCGTGAGCCAAGACTCAGCAAGAAAACCAAATTCAACAAGCATAGATAACAACAGAAAATGCATAGTAAATTTTAGATCAACTAGTTCAACAAACAACAAAGTACAAGCAATATTTTAGGCAACAATAAACATATACCACCAAACATATAATTCAATCTTTAATACAAATATTTAGGTGTCAGCGCCCTTAGGCCGAGCCCTCTAGTTATTTAGCTGATCTTGGCTCGCTTAGGCCGAGCTGCGTTTAGTACGCTCAACATCAGCCCCGACTCCCTAAGGCGTTATTTTCACATCACACATAACATATATATACAAGTTACAAAACATATACATTCATTTATAGGGAATCTCAGTCCCATTCACAACTTGGGGGCAATTTTCTTACCTCGAGTCCCGAGCAAAGGATGAAAAATGGTCCCGAGCACGATCCTCAATCCCGAGCCATAACGGTAACCCTAGTCCGAAGCGAAAATTGATAACTATCAAAATCTAATCCAATTAAATGCTTTGTAAACAAATAATAGCCTTTGGGACCTTGAATTCTACTAAACCGAGTAGTACAATTAGTCCCGAGCGCTTAGGTTTAAGTCCACGAGCCTCCCCGAGCCTAAAACCCAAACTTTCCTTTGGCTACCTAGGAGGGCTGCGACCTGGCCCTAAGGGTCATGGCGTGCCTCAAGTCAGAGGCGCTAGCCTCTTGTTCCAGGGGGGAGGTGGACCGTGACTTGCCCTCTAGGGTCGTGATGCACCCATAAGTTAGCAAGCCTTCCCAGGGCCTTCTGGGGCATGCGGGCCGCGGCGCCCATGAACTGGGTTGCGACGCGCCCCCGTGAACCCATAAATCTGTGGGTTTCTCTATGTTTTTCCCCAACCTACAACCTTATATTTCAACCTAAATATATATATTCAAGCCAAACAGGTCTAGAATTCCAAATATCACCTTAGAAACAACACCTAAATCCTAGAATACTAGATCAATCTTCCCTAAATGCCCAAATTCAGAGTCCCCTCATCATGATCACACTCAACCAGAAATTCAACATTTTAAAACCTAAAACCTTACCTCAATGATAGCTAAATCTTCAACTATTCCTTGCCTACTCCCAACTTCAATTCTTAAATCCCTAAGCTTCAATTCCCAGACTTCTCTTTCAGCACTTCAAAGATTTCAAGCACAATGAGAGGGAGAAAGAGAGAACGTGTAAGAGAGAGAGAGAGAGAGAGAGAGAGAGAGAGAGAGAGAGAGAGAGAGATTGAGAAGTGTTCTGATATGCTATAGTCTAAGTCTGATGCTTCTAACTATATCCCTTAATTAAAATGACCAAAATGCCCTTTATACTAACCCAGCCTCCTAATTGCCCTTAAGGGTAAAACAATCATTAACCCCAATTCCCTCTAATTCCTTGAGTCATCCTAAAAATTCCCAATTAATCCCATCATGCCCAACTAACTACCAAATACTTACCCATTACTCGATAAATCCCAAATACACATTAAACTTCCCCAAATACCCCTAAGCTCACCCTGAGCTGGGTATTACACTCTACTGTGGCTGTTCCGCTAATTCGCTCACTAGGATCGCCTCGAGTCGTATACTACAAATATATCCACATAATAATGTGGTCTCAATCATTTAACACATATAATCGTATTTATGCCCTCAACGAACCAAAATTACAAATATGCCCTTAAAAACAAGAACAAGCCCACATGCATATTTAATACTCATAAACATGCATATAAATATATTCATATTATCATATAAATCATGCATGCCACATAGTCACACATTTAATAAATAAATCACACATATATCCAATTATGCCATCCCGGCATGCTAATCAAGGCACTAAACCCTAATAGCATTTTTGGGACGCTCAAACTATCTCCTCCTACTAAGAATTTTGTCCTCGAAATTTACCAGAACAACTTGGGATACTGATCTCGCATAGCCGACTCTAGCTCCTAGGTTGCTTTCTCGACCTTGCTGTTCCTCCATAAGACTTTGACTAGAGGAATCGTCTTGTTCCTCAGAACCTTATCCTTTCTTTCTAGGTTCTGAACCAGTTGCTCCTCATACGATAAATCAGTATGTAGCTCCAGATCTTCATATCCCAATACATGGGTCGTATCTGAGATGTACTTCCAAAGCATTGAGATGTGGAATACGTCGTGTACTCCTAATAATGACGGTGGCAGAGCCAATTTGTAGGCTACCTGTCCGATCCTCTCCAGGATCTCAAAAGGTGCTACGAATCTAGGGCTCAGCTTGCCCTTTTCCCCAAATCTCCTCACCCCTCGCAATGGTGAAACACGCAGAAACACATGGTCCCCTTCCTAGAACTCCACATCCCTACGCTTAGGATCAGCATATCTTTTCTGTCTGCTCTACGAAGCGAGCATTCGAGCTCGAATCTTCTCAATAGTTCATTAGTCTTCTGAACCATCTCCGGTCCCAAATACTTCCTCTCCCCCATCTCATCCAAATGAATGGGTGATCTATCCTTCCATATAATATCTCGTATGGAGTTACTCCAATCATTGATTGATAACTATTATTGTACGAAAACTCAATCAATTGGTGGTACTTACTCCAAGACCCCTCGAAGTCTAACACACATGATCTAAGCATGTCTTCCAATATCTAGATTGTCCTCTCAGACTGCCCATCTGTCTGAGGATGAAAGGCTATATAGAACTTCACTTGAGTTCCCATATCCTTTTGTAAACCACCCCAAAACTTGGAGGCAAATATGGGATCCCGGTCTGATGCTATAGATTTAGGAACCCCATGGAGACGTACAATCTCCCTCGTATACAACTCTGCGTATTGATCCACAGTGTAGGTCGTCCTCATTGGCAGAAAGTGAGCTAACTTGGTGTACCTGTCTACTATCATCCACACCGAGTCGTGTTGCCCCTCCATCCTAGGTAAACCTCCCAAAAATCCATAGTAATATCTTCCCACTTCCACTCGGGAATACTTAAAGGTTGTAACAACCCCGCTGGTCGCTGGTGTTCAGCCTTTGCCTATTGACAGGTTAAACACCTGACTATGTATTCAACCACGTCCTTCTTCATCCCAAGCCACCAATATAAAGTCCGTAGATCCTAGTACATCTTTGTGGTGCCTGGATGGAATGAGTATGGTGTAGTATGAGATTCATCAAGAATCTCTTGTCTAATACTCATATCCATCGAAACACAGATCCGATCCTTGTACCGCAGTAAACCCATCTCTGAAATTGAATAATCCTTAGCCACTTCAGCTAGGACATTTTCTCTAACCTCCTGTAGCTGTACATCACCCATCTGACCCTCTCTTATCCTCTCCAGGAGGGTAGACTGTAAAGTAATATTGGCCAACTTTCCCACAACCAACTCTATCCTTGCTCTAGTCATCTCTGCGGCTAATTCCTTTGATATATGCTTCGAACTGAACAATTGTCCTAGGCCCCTCCAGCTCAAAGCATTTGCTAATACATTGGATTTTCCTGGGTGGTAGAGGATGTCATAGTCATAGTACTTCACCAATTCCAGCCAAAATCTTTGTCTCATGTTTAGGTCCTTCTTTATGAAGAGATACTTCAAACTCTTATGATCAGTGTATATTTCGCACTTCTCCCCATACAAATAATGTCTCCATACTTTTAGTGCGATTACCACCGCTGTTAATTCCAAATCATGGGTAGGGTACCGCTGCTCATATTCCTTCAGCTGTCGCGATGCATAAGCAATAACCTTATCTTTTTGCATCAATATGCATCCCAACCCCAGTCTCAATGCATCTCAGTATACTACAAACTTCCCTCCCTCCCGAAGGAAGACTCAACATGGGAGCAGTAATCAATCGTCACTTCAACTCCTGAAAGGTTCTCTCACATTTATCTGATTAGGTGAACTTTAGAATCTTCCATGTCAACTCAGCCAACAGTGTGGCAATTTTTGAAAACCCGTCCACAAATCGTCTATAATATCCCACTAGTCCAAGGAAGCTCCTAACCTCCAAGGCATTCCTTGGCCTCGACCAATCCCTAACTGCTTCTACCTTGGCCGGATCCACCTTAATCCCGTCTCCACTGACAATATGTCCAAGGAATGTCACTTTCGGCAGCCAGAACTCACACATTTTAAAATTTAGCATATAACCGATGCACTCTCAACCTCTGCAATACACATTGGAGATGCTGCTCATGCTCTGCCTCTAAACTGGAGTAAACTAGGATTTCATCGATGAAGACAATCACAAATTGATCTAAGAAGTCCTTGAACACGCTGTTCATCAGATCCATATATGATGCTGAGGCATTGGTCAATCCAAATGACATGACCAAAAAATCATAATGCCCGCACCTTGTGCGGAAGGCTGTCTTCGGAATATCCTCGTCCTTGATCCTCAGCTGGTGATAACCAGATCGAAGATCAATCTTCGAGAATACCATCTTACCCTGCAGCCGATCAAATAGGTCATCTATCCTCGGTAGGGGTACTTGTTCTTGATAGTCAACTTATTCAACTCCTTGTAGTCTATACACATTCTCAGAGTCCCATCCTTCTTCTTTCCAAATAAAACTAGAGCACCTAATGGCTAGTAGCTTGGTGTGATGAATCCCAAATCCAATAATTCTTGCAACTGTATCTTCAACTCTTTTAGCTCTGCCGAAGCCATCCTATATGGTGCCCTCGACACTGGCTCTGTACCCAACGCTAACTCAATGACATACTGAACTTCCCTAAGCGACGACAATCCCGGTAAATACTTCGGAAACACATCCACAAACTTGCATGCCAGTCTAGTCTCTCCCGACCCCACTAGCATAGGTCTAGTGGTATCCACCACTATAGCTAGAAAACCTATACAACCTCCTTGTAATAGGTCCTTAGCATTTAACGCAGATATCATAGGAATGCGGGGTTCGTTCATAGTACCCACAAAAGCAAAGGGATCCTAACCTTTAGGCTCAAAAGTTACCATCTTCTTCCTACAATCTATAGTAGCCCCATAACTAACTAGCCAATCCATCCCCAAAATCATATCAAAATCATCCATACCCAACTCAATCAAATCTACAGATAGTTCCCTACTATCCACCATCACTGGTAGTGCTCCAATCCATCTCCTAGAAACTACCAGCTCCCCTGTAGGCAGGTTTAGTGCCAAACCTCGCAGTATAATACTCACTAGGTCTACACAATCTATCAATCATTTTACTATAAGCAAATGAATGTGTAGCACCAGAATCAATCAATACAGTATATGAAGAGCCAGCGCTAGAAAGTTGACCTGTCACTACCGAAGGACTAGCCTCAACCTCTGTCTGTGTCAAGGCAAACACTCGAGCTGGAGTCATGCTGTCCACCTTCCCTAGTTCCTCTTTCTTCAACTTTGGGCAATCTTTCTTGAGGTGTCGAACCACCCCGCATAAGTAGCAGGCCTTTGCCCAGCATTCGCCCAAATGGCGTTTCTTGCATCTAGTACATTCTGGATAGCTCCTCCATGACTCACCGCCTCCTTAGCGGCAACCCTGGGCACCTCGACCCCTCATATGAGGACCAACAATGATCGAGGTATCAGGGGTCTTCCTCTTCTGATCACTGGGGCCTTCGCCCCTACCAGACCCTGTAAATGGAGGCACTGTCCTACGAACATCCTGTCTCACAGCGTTCTCCCTCCAGATCTTGTTCTCTGCCTCCTTAGCAATGAGAGCCTTCTCAACCACCTATGCATAAGTCGTCTCCCCAGGTATTGATGTGATCTTCACGTCTCGGGCTATCATAGAATTAGGCCTAAGCCCTCAAACAAAGCTGTCTTGCCCACTAGATCTGGTGCAAACTTTGCTAGCCTATCAAATTTTAGGGCATACTCAGTAACTGTCATACTGCCCTGTACTAACCCAATGAACTCAGTCACCTTTGCCCCCCTGACGGCAACGTTATAATATTTCTTGTTGAACAAATCTCCGAACTTAGTCAAACTTAGAGTACAAACGTCTCGAGTCTGGGATGCCACCTCCCACCAAATGCGGGCATCCTCTCTAAGCATATAGGTGGGACAGGCCACCTTGTCATTACCTTCCACCCTCATAAAATCTATAATGGAGGTGATCATACTCATCCATTGTTCAGCCTTAAGTGGATTTGGTCCTCTCTCAAAGATTGGAGGATGCTGTCTCCTAAATCTTTCATAGAGTGGCTCCCACCTATTCCCAGTATCAGGCGGCTGTACCACTGGTGCCACAATAGGTGGCAAGTTAGGTGCAGCACTCTCTGACGGAGCCTGCTGCCTTAGAAGGCGAATATCTTCTTCCTGACTCTTAAGTCTAACTTGCATATTAGCAAGTAGCTACTGCCAATTCTTAGGGACTAGCGGAGGGTTCTGGCCCTGCTCATCATCTGTAGAGTCCAAGAACTTTACTTAGCTAGTTAGATAGTAGTAGCAATAGTAATAGTTGTAGTATCTTTATGATTGTGGATTTTGGTTCAGACAGGGATTTAGTTGGACACTCGTAGTAACACTTGTAGATTTTATAAGTTTAACCTATAGTTTAAGCATATTAATTATAACCTAAGGTTTAATTAATATGACTGATTATGACGGTGATATTTATTATAATATAAGGTTTAGATAAACCCAATAAGGAAATGACACTTGTCATGTGTATGTTTAATAAATAATTAAGTGTTTTGAGGAATAAATTTAATAAGAGTAATATTTGAATATCCTAGGGTATGCCAGCAGCTTTGAAATCGTTAGAGGACTTAGTCAATGTTGTTTACTCAATTCAAATTAGGTTGAAAAAGTGCAATTACGTGTATAATATTTCAGCGTATGTCGATATATCGCAGCACTAGGGGGCGATATATCGCCATACGGGGATACGAAAAACACGTAACTTCGCACGGCCACCTTGACGAGCCTCGGGCATATTAGCCCAAGCGATATATCGCCTACTAGGGGCAATATATCGGCTGTAGTGCCAGATTTTTGAACTTTTTTGAAACCGAGCTTAATTTATTCTTTAACCTCTTGATAAGTCCAGAATCTTTTTGACCGAGTCTTCAGCCTCTGCTGAACGATTATTCAAAGATTTTTCAATTAAAAAGCCATTATTTTATTCAAGCTAAATAAAGATCTTTTCATTCTTGAACTCTATAAATAGGACCTAGTACCCATCCATTTATTCATTCATCAAGCTAAGTTCAGAGTCTGCAAGCTGCTAGGTTATTTTAGAGTGATAAACACTTGGGTTGGCGTTATAAGCCAAGGCTCAGCTAAAAAACCAAATTCAACAAGCATAGATAACAAAAGAAAGTGCATAGTAAACTTTAGATCAACGAGTTCAACCAACAATAAAGTATAAGCAATAGTTTAGGCAACAGTAAACATATACCTCCAAACATATAATTCAATCTTTAATACAAATATTTAGGTGTCGACGCCTTTAGGTCGAGCCCTCTAGTTATTTAGCTGATCTTAACTCGCTTAGGTCGAGTTGTGTTCAGTACGCTTAACATCAGCCTCGACTCCCTTATGCCGTATTTTCACATCCTACATAACATTTATACAAGTTACAGAACACATACGTTCATTTATAGGGAATCTTAGTCCCATTCACAACTTGGGTGCAATTTTCTTACCTTGAGTCTCGAGCAAATGATGTAAAGCAGTCCCGAGCACGATCCTCAATCCTGAGCCTTAATGGTAACCCTAGTCACAAGCGACAATGGATAACTATCAAAATCTAATCCAATTAAATGCTTTGGAAACAAATACTAGCCTCTGAGACCTCAATTTCTACTAAACTGGGTAGTATAATTTGTCTTGAGCGCTTAGGTTTAAGTCCCCGAGCCTCCCAAAGCCTAAAAACCAAACATGGCTATGGTTGCCTAGGCGGGCCGCGATCTAGCCCTAAGGGTCACGGAACGCCTCAAGTCAGAGGTTCCAGTCTCTTGTTCCAGGGGGGAGGAAGGCCGCGACTTGCCATCTAGGGCCACAGTGCGCCCACAAGTCAGCAAGCTCTCCCAGGGCCTTTTGGGGCACGCAGGTGGCAATGCCCATGAATTGGGTCGCGATGCGCCCCTGTGAACCCGGAAATCTATGGGTTTCTCTGTGTTTTTCCCTAATCTACAACCTTAGAATTCAACCTAAATATATATTCAAGCCAAAACAGCTCTAGAATTCCAAATATCACCTCAGAAACAACACCTAAAGCCTAGAATACTAGCTCAATCTTCCCTAAATGCCCAAATTCAGAGTCCCCTCAAGTACCCCTCATCATGATCACACTCAACCAGAAATTCAACAATTTAAAACTTGAAACCTTTCCTCAATGATAACTAAATCCTCAGCTGTTCCTTGCCTACTCCTAAATTCAATTCCCAGACTTCTCCTTCAACACTTCAAAGAAAAGATTTCAAGCACAATGAGAGGGAGAGAGAGAATGTGTAAGAGAGAGAGAGAGAGAGAGAGAGAGAGAGAGAGAGAGAGAGAGAGTTTGAGAAGTGTTCTAATATGTTCTAGCCTAAGTTTGATACTTCTAACTACATCCCTTAATTAAAATGACCAAAATGCCCCTTATACTAACCCAGTCTCCTAATTGCCCTTAAGGGTAAAACGGTCATTAACCCCAATTCCCGCTAATTCCTCGAGTCATCCTACAAATTCCCAATTAATCTTTCATGCCCAAGTAACTACAAAATACTTGCCCATTACTCGATAAATCCCAAATATACATTAAACTTCCCAAAATACCCCTATGCTCACCCCGAGCCAAGTATTACACCTTGCTATGACTATTCCACTAATCCACTCACTAGGATCGCCTCAAGCTGTATGCTGCAAATATATCTACAGAATCATGTGGTCTCAATCATTTAATGCATATAATCGCATTTATTCCCTCAACGGGCCAAAATTACAAATATGCTCTTAAAAACAACAACGGGCCCACATGCACATTTAATACTCATAAACATGCATATAAATATATTCATATTATCATATAAATCATGCATGCCACATAGTCACGCATTTAATCAATAAATCACACATATATATCCAATTATGCCTTCCCTGCACTCTAATCAAGGCACTAAACCCTAATAGCATTTTTGAGACGTTACAGCCAGTGTCTATGAGACGTTACAGCTAGTGTCTATGAAACCTTATATAATAGCTCCAACAGAGTTGAATGAACAAAAGGTTCAATTACCAGAGTTACTAGACTTGGGTTTTATCAGGCCTAGTTTCTTGCCATAGGGCGCACCAGTTCTCTTTGTGAAGAAGAAAGATGGTTCTCTGAGAATGTGTATCGATTATAGAGAACTAAAGAAGTTAACTATCAAGAACATGTATCCTCTGCCAAAGATTAATGATCTATTTGATCAGTTACAAAGTAAGACAGTATTCCCCAAGATAGATATTCGATCTTGTTACCACTAGCTGAGGATCAAGGAGGAAGATATACCGAAGACAACTTTTTGCACCAGATAGGCATTATGAGTTTCTGGTAATGTCATTTGGATTGACTAATGCCCCAGCAACATTTATGGATCTAATAAATAGAGTGTTCAAGGATTACCTAGATCAGTTCGTGATCATCTTCATCGATGATATTCTAGTATATTATCAGTCAAAGGTATAACATGAGCACCATCAGAGGTTGGTTCTATAGAGGCTGAGTGAACACAAATCATTTGCGAAGTTTAAAAAGTGTGAATTCTTGTTACCAGAGGTGACTTTCTGAGGTCACATAGTCGGTAAAGATGGAATTATGGTAGATCCAGCAAAGATTGAGGCGGTCAGAGATTGGCCAATGCCGAAGAATCCTTCAGAGGATAGAAGTTTCTTAAGATTGGTTATTATAGACGCTTTATAGAGGGGTTTTCCAAGATTGCGTCACCACTGAGAGAGTTGACATGCAAGAATAAGAGGTTTATATGGTCAGATAGGTGTGAGGACTACTTCCAGAGATTGAAGAAGAATTTGATCACTGATCCAGTTCTGAGTCTTCCTATAGATCAGAACAAGTTTGTGGTTTATTGTGACACCTCGAGACAGGGTCTAGGTTGTGTCCTTATGCAAACAGGAAAGGTGATTTCCTATGCATCACGTCAGCTGAAGGAGTATGAGCAGAGGTACCCCACACATGATCTGGAACTTGCAGCAGTGGTTTTTGCACTGAAGGTGTGGTGGCACTACTTGTATGGTGAGAAGTGTGAGAAATACACTGATCACAAGAGTTTGAAATACTTCATCACTAAGAAGGACTTGAATATGAGACAAACGCATTGGTTAGAGCTGGTGAAGGATTATGATTGTGAAATCCTTTACCACGCGGGGAAAGCCAACGTAGTGGCAGATGCCTTAAGCTGGAAGGGTCCGGGACAATTGTACAATGTTTGGCAGATATCCAGAGAGTTGGCAGAGGATATGACTAGAGTAGGTATTGAGCTAGTGGTGGACCAGTTAGCCAACATCACCCTGCAGTCTACTCTTTTAGAAAGGAGCAAGGAGAAGCAGTTGAGTGACCCATAGTTGGTAAAGATTAGAGGGGACATCCTAGCTGGAATGGCTAGGGACTATACAGTGCCAGGCATGGGTTTATTGAGACACAAGGATCAAATTTGTGTTTCGATCGACACTGGGATCAGATGGGAGATTCTGGATGAATCTCATACTACCCTTTATTCTCTACATCTAGGCACCACAAAGATGTACTAGGATTTGAAAGCCTTATATTGGTGGCCTGGAATGAAGAGGGACGTGACTGAGTATGTGGAAAGGTGCCTGACCTGTCAGCAGGTCAAGGCATAGCATGAGAGGCTAGCAGGGCTATTACAGCCTCTAGATATTCCAGAGTGGAAGTGGGAGGACATCATGATGGATTTCGTGGTGGTGTTGTACAGAACAGTAGGTCAGCATGATTTAGTCTGGGTCATTGTGGAATAGTATACGAAGTCAGCTCACTTTCTACCAGTGAGGACGAATTACACGGTTGACCAGTATGCAGATCTCTATGTGAGAGAGATAGTACACCTTCTTGGACTCTGAGGTTTATCGTGTCAGACAGGGACCCTTATCTTTACTTCAAAGTTTTGGGGAAGTTTACAGAAGGCAATGGGTACACAGCGAAAGTTTAGTACAACTTATCATCCTTAGACCGATGGTCAGTTTGAGAGGACTATCTAGATACTGGAGGACATGCTGAGAGCATGTGTATTGGACTTTGAATGGTCCCAGAGTAAATATTTGCCTCTGATTGAGTTTTCCTATAATAACAACTATCAGTCAACTATTGGAGTGGCGCCTTATGAGATGTTGTATGGTAGGAAGTGTAGATCGCCCATTCACTGGGATGAGATGGGTGAGGGAAATATTTGGGTCCTAAGTCAGTTTAGAGGACCACTGAGGCTATTGAGAAGATTAGAGCTCAGGTGCTCGCTTCTCAGAGTAGACATAAGAGCTATTTTGATCCCAAGCGTAGAGATGTGGAATTCTAGGTTGGGGACTATGTCCTCCTCTGCGTTTCACCATTGAGAGGGGTGAAGGGCAAGTCGAGCCCTAGGTTTGTTGGACCATTTGAGATCATGGAGAGGACCAGTCAGGTGGCCTATAGGTTGGCCTTACTGTAACGACCCAACTATTTCTAAGACTTAGACCATTAAAACGACTAGACATAACTACTACTTTGAAGAGAACATACATGAGAAATATTCATAACTTTATTGAAACATTAAAATAATATTTGTAATACATAAATGAGCTCATTGTTTTAAAAATAAAACATAACTTTAAATGAAATTGTTTACAAAGCTAAATGCGGGAAATACATAAAAACGTAATTTAAATAGACTAAAGAAAAATAACGTCATCCTTGTATCGACACACACCCCATCCACCTCAACACACATGCCAAGCTTCCAAGAATCCTTCCGCCTTTGTATCTATTTTCCTGCATCAAACTAAAAGTAAAGGAGTGAGCCTAATGCCCAGCAAGGAAAAACTACTAACAACATAAAACATATACATAAATTATATCATAAACACATATACTATAAACATGTGTCATATAATATTACAATGGCCATTATACTACTTGGGGTTTGTTAACTAGGCAAGTCATATACCCAATAGATTTGTGGGGCTTGCTAGCCAAGCAAGTCATATGCCCATAAATTATCGGGGCTTGCTAGCTAGACAAGTCATATGCCCAAGGTTATAAACGTACTATAATGTAAACATTACATAACATAAGATAATATAACATATCATAATATAACATATCATATAAACATATAAAGTTCTATCCTATTTTCCATACCAAAACTGGGATATTTGAGAACAAATGCGGGACTTGGAACACTCCTAAAACCAATAATAAAAATGGTGAGTATTTCTAAAGAGTAAAGAATACTTGTGGAAACTAAACCTTCTAGACGAAACTTACCAAGGAAGATCTTTAAGTTTCAAGAACCTAATCAAAAACCAATATCAAAAGTTAGGATCTGAATAAAAGGAACTAAAGAAAACTAAAGAGTTTTAAAGAACTGGACTTAAAGAATAAGAGTACCTTAGTTGACCTTAAGGATTGATCTAACTTCAATACCGAAATACACTAATCCTCACTTCCCAAGTATTTTATAAAGCTTAAGAATGGCAAAGCTTTTTCCCAACCCAAGTGTTTATCACTCTATGGAATCACTAGCACCTTGGAGTCTCTGATCACAGCTTGAAGAGTGAGTGGAAGGGCTGGGTAGGAGTGAGACTAACCCCATTTCGATTTGCATAAAATAATGAATAATAATTGAAAATATTTGAATATTCGTCAATCAAAGGCTCAAGACTTGGTCAAAACTATTCAGGGGTAGGTCTAAGTAGTTAAGGTTTATTTAAAATAAAAAAAAAAACTAAGTTTCAAAAATCATATCACTCCAGGCAATATATTGCCCCTATGTGGTGATATATTGGCTCTGGCCTAGTCCCGAGCCTCCGTTCGTACAATCGTGCAACATCAACGTGTTTTCCGTATCCTTCGTCAGGCGATATATCGGCTCCAATGTTGCGATATATCGTCATACGTGAATATTTTAAACACGTAATTGCACTTTTTTAGCATAATTGAAGTTGGATAACTGCTTTGACTGAGTCAAACTACGACCCTAACAGTTTCTGGTGAATACTAAAGCTTATATTTCCTTATTTGTCATTAAAATACTCAATTCCTTAATAATCATGCTTATGACAAGTGTCATATTCCTATTGGCTCTATCTAAACCTTAGGTTATAATAAATATCGTATTTATGACCAGCAATATTAATCAAACCTTATGTTATAATTAATATTCTTAAACTATAGATTAAACTTATAAATTCCATAACTATTGCTAGGAGTTTCCAACTAAGTCCCAGTTTGAACAAAAACCCACGAAATCTAAAATACTACAACTACTACTAACTAGCTAACTAAGTAAGGAGTGAGACTAACCCCATTTCGATTTGCATAAAATAATGAATAATAATTGAAAATATTTGAATATTCGTCAATCAAAGGCTCAAGACTTGGTCAAAACTATTCAGGGGTAGGTCTAAGTAGTTAAGGTTTATTTAAAATAAAAAAAAAACTAAGTTTCAAAAATCATATCACTCCAGGCAATATATTGCCCCTATGTGGTGATATATTGGCTCTGGCCTAGTCCCGAGCCTCCGTTCGTACAATCGTGCAACATCAACGTGTTTTCCGTATCCTTCGTCAGGCGATATATCGGCTCCAATGTTGCGATATATCGGCATACGTGAATATTTTAAACACGTAATTGCACTTTTTCAGCATAATTGAAGTTGGATAACTGCTTTGACTGAGTCAAACTACGACCCTAACAGTTTCTGGTGAATACTAAAGCTTATATTTCCTTATTTGTCATTAAAATACTCAATTCCTTAATAATCATGCTTATGACAAGTGTCATATTCATATTGGCTCTATTTAAACCTTAGGTTATAATAAATATCGTATTTATGACCAGCAATATTAATCAAACCTTATGTTATAATTAATATTCTTAAACTATAGATTAAACTTATAAAATCCATAACTATTGCTAGGAGTTTCCAACTGTAATGCCTTGAAATCCCTAATGCGGTTTAATGGCTGGATTAGTAGGCCGGGAGGGCCATAACTGTTTAATTATGACATTAAATGATTATATGCATGTTTATGAGAATTATATTATAATATGATGTTATATGCATGCATGTGGGTCCACATTTGATTATTATGATATTTTGGTAGTTTGGCCCGTTGAGGGCATAATTGTATATTTGTATGCATGTCAGTGACATATTGTTGAGACCACATTATAATGTGGGTTTGTTCAAGCTATTCGGCATGAGACAATCATGGAATATTAATTAGCGGTCTAGTCATAAAAGGTTTAAGTTTGGGGCTCGGGATGAGTCTCGGGGTGATTTTAATGATTAGAGTGTTGCCGGGAATTAAAGGGTAACATGATATAAATTATTGGTGTTTGAGATTATTGAGAATAGCGGGAATTGGAGAGCGTTAATTATGATTAACGAGATAGGTGGGAAATACCAATTTTTCCCTTGGGAGCCTTTAGAAACCCTTAATTGACCTAGGGGTATTTTGGTCTTTTCACCCCTAGGATAGATATAAGCCATTTTAGGCTGTGAAAAGAAGAGAAAACAGAGTATAGTTCAAGAGCTTTCCCGTACCTTTTCTCCTTCAGCTTTCTTTGTGATTTTTGAGCCATTCTTGAGGATTCAAGCTTGGGAGGTAAGCCTTGGGAGTTTGGGGAGAGTGTTCCACCATTGAAGAGCATCATAATCTGAGTTTGAGGTAAGTTTCTAGCCATTGAATTCCCTGGTTTGCCCTGTTTTAGTTCTGATTTGCAGTTGAGATTTCTAGATTGGATGCTTGGTTTTGTTGGGAGTTTTTGCTAGGGTTTTTATGGTTGTGATGTTTGGGTTATGTGAGGATGGTTTTTGGGTTCATTTGGCACCAAAATGGGCTTTGGAAGCATTGGAATCGAGTTAGAACTGAAGGAGTTGAAGAAGGAGGTTTTAGGGGAGCACCAGTCTGGGGGTAGCGCTACAACGCCCACCCTAGGGCACTATAGTGCTACACATGATAGTTTCTGGGCGGTTGGGGGGTTCTGAGTATAGCACTGGGGTGCTATTGAGCAGCGCTATAGCGCTACTCTATTCCTCTAGAATCCCATTTTGAGTGTTTTTAAGGGTTTTTGGCTCGGGGTTTCAATCCTTAAGGCCCGAGATCGAATCTACTCACTGTGTGGGCATGTTTCGAGGTCCCGAGAGTGGGGTTTAGGTTAAGACCTTTTCAATGTTGATTTTCATTGATGGAGGTTATTGTTGGTTGTGATTAGGTAACTGCTAAGGAACCAAAAGGTTGATCGTTCTCAGGAGTCATTCTTATTATATTTCTCGCTCGAACCGGAGGAAAGAAAACTGCACCATGTGTATATGACATGCATGATTGTTGTTGAGGCATGTTGGTTGATAAATGTGGATGTTGATTGCATATTAAATGCTTAGCAGAGCTTGCTTACTTGTGTATGACACTGATTAGTCAGGGACGACACTGGTCGTATATTACTGACCTGAGAGTCAGAAACGGCATACGCGTCCTGAATGCAAGGTCGAATGAAGATTAGATCTAATCGATATCAGCGTTGAATGACTCTAGGGCATTAATGCTGGACCGACCCTAAGGTCGATGAATCTTATAAGTGCTTGACTAGTCTAAGCTAGTTACTTAGAGCCAGGGCCTAAGGCCTAGGTGACCGTTTGTCACATGGCTAGGGAACGATGTTCCAGGGTTATGACTCTATGGTCATGAGGAAGGTTATGTTGGTGACTAGTCACCATGCACCTATCCTGTTTAAGCTAGTGAAAGGTTCACTTATCTGTTAAGCCCCGGTGACCCTATCATCACATGGCTAAAGAGAGCTACCCACCTTAGTGACTTTTGTGACTGTCACTTACCTGTTTTGGACTGAAAGTCTTGAATGATTATTATGATCATTGTTGATATTATATCATGATATATTGTGTTTTCTTGCTGGGCCTTGGCTCATGGGTGCTATGTGGTGCAGGTAAAGGGAAAGAAAAGCTCACCTAGCCCTAAGTGGAGAGCTTAGGTGGTGATGTGTACATATGCGGCCGCTTGACCACCACGGCCAAGGAGTTCTCAGAGGAACTAGGGGGTTTACTTTATTTTTGCCGCTTAGGTCGGCGGGTTTGTAAATTTGAAATAGTAGTGACCGTTTTGAGTTGTAAATAACTTGTAAAAGATTTTATGGGCCCATGAACAATTTTATGTATTTAATAAAATATATCCTTTCCTTTTTATTGGGTTTTCCACCTTAGCCTGTTAATAACACTTGGAAGCACGTTTTTAACCAAAGGACTAGGGTAGCGGGTCAAATTTCCGGTTCACCGTTCAATGTAACTGTTCTGGGGTAACCAGGGCGTTACACCAACTAAGTCCCGGTTTGAACCAAAATCCACAAAATCTAAAATACTACAACTACTACTAACAAGCTAACTAAGTAAACATTCTGGGACTCTATAATTCTCCCCTACTACAAAGAATTTCGTCCCTGAAATTTAATTACCAAAAAATTCCAGATACCGAGCTTGCATGTCCTCCTCCAACTCCAACGTTGCCTCCCATTTAGAACTATTTCTCCATAGGTCTTTGACTATTGGAATACTCTTAGACCATAATTCCTTCATCCCTCTATCTAGGATGCAAACCGGATGTTCCTCATAACTCAAGTCTTTCTAGAGTGCTACATATCATACTTGAGGACGTGAGATGGGTCTGACACATATCTGCACAGCATCGAGATGTGGAACACATTGTGGCTATCTGCTAATGCTGGCGGTAGGGCTAATCTATATGCAACTCCTCCCACTTTGTCCAATATCTCAAAAGGACCTATAAACCTGGGACCACTACAAGAAAAAACAGTATTCATAACACTTAAAAACTGCTAACCGGGACTATTGATTGCACTTCTGAAAATGCTAACATAGCCCCTGTTATTAAAAGTCCAGTCTTTTCTATAACAGTTTTTGAATGTTATGTTCGGTGTTATCTTAAACCATTCAATAACACATTTTTAGATGCTATAATATTGAAATAATAACATTTAGATAGAGTTTTTGGTTATAAATTTGAAGTTTAATCTTGTACTTTTTTCATAACACTTTTCAACTGTTACATTTGATTATTTTGATAACATTTTTAGTTTGTTATATTATATAAACCATAACGATTTTTTACGCTTATAATATGTTTCTAAATCATAACATATTAAGGTTTTTTATTGTGATAATGGTACTTATAAGTTTTTTTTTAATTAAAAGATTTTCATTACTGTATTTTGATAAAAAAAAAAATCAAAATTAATCATAAAATATAATTCTCAATAGATTGATAAACCATAAGTATTACATTAAACAATAACTAATTCAAACTCTGAATGTGTCTATTTCATGAGATCTTAGTTCTAACTTAAGTTTGAAAGCATAACATAATAAAGTATTATAATCTTTAACATTTTTTACTTCAAAAATGAAAAACAAAAAATTACAAGATACATTTTCTTCCAGGAGAGCTTTCTCTTTTCTTTTGGCCCCTTCATAAGCCGCATCACTTCTTATTTTCCTTTCTTCTAACTGGGACCTGAGTTCATGGTCCCTTTGGATAGCAGTCAAGTGATTATCAAGTGCTTCGACACTACAGATGATGACCCAAAAATTAGAAAACAGAAAGTCCAAATCTGACTTAAACAATACTAAAGAAGAAGGAGATGAGAAATCATTAAAATTCCAGGGAAAAAAAATATCAAAAGCATGAGCACTTCAATGAGGGGAGGCAAAAAAAAAACAATACAACATTATTAACAAAGGAATTGCAGTCTTACATTTTTCTTCCATCAAGTATGGCTGAATTTCAAGTGCCAACTCATTCTCAGAGTCGTCATCATCACTAAGAGATAAATCAAGAAAATACAAAGTATTAATAGAAACTAGCGAGATCTCTAACAATCAATGCGATATCACATACCATAGAAATATCATAGAAGTCTGTCATGAATACACAACAGCTGAATAAAGCTTTTGATGACAGAATAGGGATGTAAAACTTGAATTGATAAATGGAATATAAGTAAAGGAAAACAATCAAGGCCAGTTAAATGCATACCTAACAACCATATACTTCACACTAGTTAAAACAAAACATTTCACAAATGACAAATATGGAATAGAATATAGAAATAAGTTGAGACACCTGCAGTTATATAAATATATATATATAGAGAGAGAGAGAGAAAAAGACCTTTTCTGAACTATGAGGCCTTGAAAGTGAGTATCAAAATCTAAAATTCCAGAGCTTAACTGGTCAGAATCCATTGATGCTTCAGCAACGCCCAAAAGCTTTAAACACTCATTCCAACACTCAGCACCCCTCCATAGAAGCTTAGCTGCAAGACCATAATACCCAACATCATTAACATATTAAATGAACACCCTATTACATTAACTGCGAATTGTCTAAGAATTTGGCCAACTAGAACTAAATAAGTTAATCACAAATTTAAATGTTGTATTTATCTTTCCTGAAACTTCATAGAAAAAAATAAAAATACTATTCAATGCAAAAATATAAACCTAAACTTCAGTTTTTCCTTAAAACTACTGTATTTGAGACTTAAAACCCATTATCATCTCTATCAAGCCATAAATCCAGATAAACAGAAGAAAAAACCACAACTGTATTATTTTTCTTCAAACTCATGAGTTATTTTAATATATAATAATTATTATAAAAAATAATCAAAGATGATGCCTAAGAATAAAAAATCGTCATTACCCTTTTAGATAAGTGGGGATGTAATCAAAATAAATCATTTTCTTCACGGCAACGGTACCCTAGTCGCAATGAAGTCCCCGCTGTTACAACACCATCCCCACAG
The DNA here is from genome assembly GCF_963169125.1 of Humulus lupulus. Classification (NCBI taxonomy): domain Eukaryota; kingdom Viridiplantae; phylum Streptophyta; class Magnoliopsida; order Rosales; family Cannabaceae; genus Humulus; species Humulus lupulus. The sequence continues at coordinate 47,750,925 of NC_084801.1, read as the reverse complement.
TCCCACCTCCATGCTAACATCTGCAACAACAGAGAAAGAAAGAGAGAGAATGAGATCGTGGGTGAGAGGGAAAGAACTAAATCTGGAGACACAAACAGATGTACATATATCCTTGTATATATATAATACCTATACATGAAATAAATACATCAAAATAGAACAACATCAGAGCAGAAAGAACTAAGAAAACTTAAGAAAAAATAGGACCGAAATGGCAAAATAGACAATGAGAGTCACTAAGGAGGGACAAGTGACTAGCATAACAACCAAATAATAATCGCACCACACTTAATTCATAGTAACTGCTCTTTAAAAGTTCTATGCATCTGCCTTTATATAATATGCAATGTCCTAATGGGAATTTATATTTGGAAAGACAACCAAAGAAAAAAAGTTACTTTTTGTAAACAAAAGTAGACCCTACAAACAAACAAAATTAACATAAAATAGATGAAAATATTGAATACACCATAACAGATGGAAATACTCATCACAAGCTAAAATGACATGGTGAAAACTTATAAGAAATCAAGCTATAGAATCATGCCTTGTGTAGTCATGATAGCAACAAAAAGGATTATGCCAACAGGTTGCACCTTAAAAAAATGCCAAGCTTGATCACTGGTTAGAAGAGATACATACCATCGAGCCTACACCTCGCCTTGCCAAGCCCTGCCACCATCAACATCATCATTAGAGAGAATTAAGGCAGTCTCTTTGATTGATTTCCTAACCTATAAATAAGAGACCAAAAATTGAATGAAAGTTAATAGAAGAATTAATAAACAAATCATCAAATAGCTATATATGAAGATAAAACTCCAAAGTAAATTAGATAAAATATAATCACGTGTGAAGACCTGTTGCCATTTTTTCCTTTCTGTTTTATGTGCATCTGGTTGTTTTTTATGCTCTGTATTCTGAATTAGTTTTCTATTTCTATTGTTGCTCTTTCCAACTGCTTAGAAAGACCTTAAGGCATTAGTTGATTAATATATACATAAATAAAGAAACCCATGTAAGAAAGGTATTACTCAAATACCTTGAACCTGAATATTAATCAAAGAAACTTCCAACATTGAATGTTGCTTTATGCATTTTAATTTCTCATTAAGACCTGGCTAAAAGCATTGAAGCAATCAATACAAAATATTATATTACCACTGTGTCAAAAAGCAATCAGTTGAATATTTATATTAGATGAAATTAGCGCATAAATGATCAACTCTTAATAATGGACCCATTCTAAAGATACTTTCATCTTTTACCAAAACATTGATAAGTGCTTATAGTAACTCTTAAAAAACCATATTAATTATCAAAAGCATCAAACAAAGAAGCCTAAATAATATAAATATGCATATAGAAATAGACATGTTCTGTAAAATTATTACTAGGCAGCCACAGAAAAGTCTTCTCCCCATCAATTGTAGGAAGCTTGCTTTTCCCTTTAGTCTTCACCACAGCTGCCATATGATTGCTGCCCTTCTGAAACTCATTTAATATATCGTACAGTGGCATATCGGCAGGAACTCTGAGTATACAACATACAAATCAACACTGGATACTCTGACTGAATGTATTTTCTGAAAAATAAAAAATTAGTAATTGAAGAGTTAAGCAAACCGTGGTATTCTCCGGATGGAAACGGCACTGACTGGAGTCTCTGTTTCAGGTCGTACAGTAAGAAGACTTTTCACCTAACAATAAGCAGAATTGAACAAGTTAAAGAGCAGAGTACAAAGTATGTTGCCCGCTGTTAGTTCCTTTGATAAGTCAAATTTAAAATGCATCTAGTATACAAACATCTTCTAAACATTCACATTCTACTATTCTAGCACCCACCAGAAGCAGTCCATTAACGTTCTTCGGATTCCCAGAATAGACAGGTGCTCGACTATGCCCCCGAGCAAGAACTTTTCCCATAGCCTCCCTGTGTTATTGAATAAAAGGAGGAGAAAAATGAGAAATACAGTAAAAAAATATAATTTTTTTCTGCAACAAACTTCTGCTAAGAAAACAGAAAATAACTGTACGACGAGAAAACACATTGAGCTGTCATGTGATTCAAACATTCCTAACATTTCAATTGCAGCATAAGACATGTTTCAGTAAAACATGGGTCACGCCATTATGATATGCCAGAGCACTGTATGCGAAAATAAAAATAAAATGTACAAAATATCCTCAGTGAAACTTTGTGTAAAAAGGTGACAGAACTATTGACAAGCCAGCAACTAATTGGGATAGTGTTCCTAAGATGATAGGCTAGGAGCCTAGGACTAATATCACAGCTAAAATATCCTTCTTTTAACACAATCTATCACTACAACAACAACAAAATTTTCTATATTTTCTTCTTTTATAAAAAAATAGTTTCTAAGGTCGAGTGACTGAATCTTTGAAAATCAGCATGTAAACAAAAATTGTGAAAACCAGTAAAATCCAATTGACAGAAAGAAAGAACAATGAATTCATGACCAAAACTCACCAGTCCAACTTTGAATTGACATCTAAGGAAAATGTTGATTCAATGGGTGTCATAGCCTCCTCAGCTGTCTGTTTTTTAAGGTTTAAAAAAAATTAATAATAGAAAGAAAGTAAGATGCTAATTTTCTAATCATGACACATTATTGCAAGCTTACTATCATATTCAAGTTACAATTTCAGTTTGAGCATAAAGAGTGAAATCATTATACATCAAAATGAAACTATAATGACAAGAAAAGTTTCAGAATGCTCTTTAAACCAAAAGATAAGATGACTGGGGAGTAAAGTAAAAAAATCCAAACAACTTTAAAACTAAATATTGAATAAGCGAGCTCGAGAGAGAGAAAGATTTAGCATGAGCACAGAGTTTCAAATAGCTATACTTCAAAATGAAATTACAATTAAAAAAAATAAGTTTTAGCCTCTTTGGTATAGTTCTAAAGACTCAGAGAGAGAGAGAAGTAGAAGAAGTAAAATAAACTTTCATATTCACCAGGATTTACGTCCACCTCATATAATAGTTGGATATAATACTATCACTGGCATACATGCAAATTAGAAGGAAATGAATGTAAGGAATAATGATATTTCTGTTTAGACCTTACCTTCTCAGTTAAATCTAGTGCCCCACTTATAATTGTTGTCTCGTCATGTGTAAGCTCACCACCCTATTATGACAAGATAAGGAAATCAGAACTAATGCCAAGATATATCTGTGGTAGATGATAGCAATAATTCGTATTTTCAACTTGTAAAGCTATTCCTTAAGTTAAAGAGCATATTAATTATCCTCAACAACTTTACTTTACCTCTTGGCTGTGGATGGAGACAAGGACTTTTAACTGAGCTCGCCTAAATAAAGGTTCATTGTGTCCTAATACCCAATCCAAAATCTGCATTGTGTATATCTCAAGTCAAAAAATAGATATAAATCCCTTATAATCTGATATCATTAAGAATCCATCGTTTTGCAACCAGATTCCACAGTTTTGCTTTACATTTATGATTTATTTTTAACCACTGAAAAAATACTTAAATTCAATGACTAAAACACCAGTTTAAAATAGTATAGATTAGAGGGTTGATAAATGCAAATTCCAAGTTCACATTTAAATGTTTAAACATCAACTTTCCATTGGAGATTGTACCTTTCCAATTGGGTATGAAATTGGGTAGCAAATTATCATCAAAATCCGAACAAGCCAAACAAAGTTGGAACCTACTGCAAGTCCATATCTAGTGCATATAGCTTGTGGGATAACCTGATTTAGAAAAACGAATATCAAGTTTCCATCATAATAAGCCAACAAAAATATTGACACTTTACTGTTAAACCAAGCATGAAAGTTAATGGAACAAAAATAAAATACCTCTCCAAAAAATAGAACAAAAGTCATAGAGAGAATTATAGCCACATACTGATTGAACATTTTATCCAAGTAAATTGGAAGGGCCTGCAAATTTGTGAATCACCATATCAAAACATCAATCTGGATTGTGAATACTCGATAAATATATAATCTATGCATAAAATCACATCAAATTCCAAAACATCAATCTGGATTGTGAATACTGGATTGGAAGGGCCTGCAAAGTATTTTAACAAAAATAAAAGATAACATACCTCTTGCAAACTGCTGCAAATAAAATGTACAGTAATTATTCACTTACTCTACAATTTGATCATGAAACTAACAATATATCACTTACATCATAAATATGTATATATATCACATGAAGAAATCTACAATTTGATAGCACATATCACACTAGATCATCACTAAACTAATAATTGGTTTAGAAAAGAGAAAAAAAAAGTAATAATAATGCTTACATGCACGCTCTGCATTTGCTGTAAGTCTGCAAGTGCTTTTTGCCTAGACTGCAATTAGAATGAAAAATAAGAAATCAGACTCCACCATTACGTATATAATAAAAGAGCAAGAATCCACAGTTCCTTGACAATCTAGTAAGGGTCAAAACAACAAATAATATCAAACATCACATTCTATTTGTTAAAACCTCACTACAAAGACGAATCAAAGTCCAACTAGCTGTTAGGAATTAATTGACTTGTTATAAGAAACGGCTGGTATAAAATACCAAAAAAGGAAATAGCCACAATATATATACCATTACCAAGTGTTGTATTTTGTTGACCCACTCTGTCTGTAAATGATGTTAGTGGAGTCTGAACTGTATATTAAATAATATCCAGAAACCTATAGTAATTCTGTGACATTTTCATGTCTTGAAATACAAAACTCATGAATTCCTAAATTTCACAACTCACTTTTTGGACCTTGAGTTTGAAAAGAGTCGTCAAGCCAAATGTATGTACCAATTATTGTCACAATTCAAAACTTATGAATTCATAAATGGGTTGATGATGTCTAAATACTAGATGCTTATGATATTCTAGATTACTATGTGGATATGGGTTTATTTGCTATTTCAATTCACTTTAAGTTTGATTTATAAAATTCAAATTTTGTTTAATTTTGATTTCATTCAGTAAGAACTGCATATTTGACCAGGCCTAATTATATGGACAGGCTATTGGAATTAGTGATAAGAATACATCACTCTCTTATCTTCTTACTCTTCTATTTCTATTTCTAACGCCTTCTTCATTGGCCTTCCTTCACTCCTTTTATCTTTTCCCTATATTCCAATCACTAAACTGATCCTACAATTTCTTTTTTAAATTGGTAAATTATTAGCTGAAGTAAAAATTATTATTTTCTACAAAGTAATAAAAGTAAAACATTCCTGCATGAAACATTAGATATAAAGAAGCACCTAAGTAAACACGCAGAACATACATTCAACAAAACATTCCAAAGGTAATTGCTTCTATTACTACAAAGGGATATATATATTAAATGAACGGGGAATAAAGCGCTTCTGTCAAAAGATAATAAGGTCAAAGTAGAAAGTGGGCTTGAATTTTTTTTATTTTCTTTTGGTCGGATTGGATTGGATAATATTTATCATTTGATTTTGTTGTGAAATTGGAGAGTGATTTTGTTGTAAATCTCGCACCCCAGCGAAACATTTTCTCCAAACAATTGTGTTTACTCAAAACAAAACTCCTTTCCTCTTTCTCAGTACCTTAAATATTTTTCTCAAAATATCCCTCGACTGAAAACGTGTTGCATCTAAATGAATGAGACCATATATTATATATAGTTAGGCAGTAGAATAACTACCACACAATATACAAAATTATAAATATATATACATTGGTTATATGATATAAAATTGAAATCTGAATAAAATAGAAAAAATAAAAATACCTCATAGAGACACGAAGGTCTGAGTTTTCTTGCCGGGGTAGTTGCTTCAAATTGGAGAAAGACATAGAGAAGGAGAAGGACGGGGAAGGTGCCATGGTCGTGTTGTGCTTCAGCAGCTCAATGGGATGAAGTAAAGAGTACCACTGAGACTTGGGTCAAGGAGAGAGATACGAGAGACCAAGTGTGAGAGAGAGTGAGAGAATGTTTGAGGGAGAGACTAAGTACGAGAAAGAGAGGCAGAGGAGGCAGCACTGGTTTAGGCAGCTGATTTGGGTAGCTAGTTTAGGGTTTAGGGATTCAGAGAGAGGAAAGCTATGAGAAATTATAAATTCTTTTGTGTTTGTTTGCATTTTTTTCCTTTTGGAATTCCACAAAAAAATCATTTTGGCGCCTTCTTTTTATTTCACTTGGCGCCTCATGTATCCGTGTCTTGCCTTGTTAAAAAAAAGTAATTGTTCCGTATTTTTTTATTTGCCAATCAATAGCGTTTCTTAATATATGTCATTTTTTATTGTAATATATAGTCAAACTTGTTGTAGTGGACTAAGCTTTCCTTTCTTCCCAAACTGCTTCACACCTTTCATAGGAGATATCTTTAGGAAGACTTGATCTCCAACTTTGAATTCCACATCACGCCGCTTGGCATCCGCATAACTTTTCTGACGGCTTAGAGCAGCGAGCATACGTTTTCTAATCAGTGCTACTGCTTCCTGAGCTTCTCTAACAACTTCGGGTTCATGTAGTTTCCTTTCTCCTACCTCATCCCAATGTAACGGCGATCAACACCTCCTTCCATAAAGTAGCTCGTAAGGTGCCATCCCGATCGTTGACTGGTAGTTATTATTATAGGAGAATTCTATCAGCGACAAGTACATACTCCATGATCCTCCAAAATCAAGTACACAAGCGTGCAACATATCTTCTAAAATCTGTATGGTACGCTCAGACTGACCGTCTGTCTGAGGATGAAATGTTGTACTAAGACTTAACTTGGTACCCATGGCTTGCTGCAAACTTCCCCAAAATCTCGATGTAAACAACGATCCTCTATCAGATACTATTTTTTTAGGGATTCCATGAAGTCGTACTATTTCTTGGACATAAACGTCTGCGTATTGATCTGCTGTGAACGTAGTTTTGACAGGCAAGAAATGAGCTGATTTGGTTAGTCTATCTACTACTACCCAAGCCGAGTTGTTCTGCTTATTTGTTCGTGGAAGTCTTATCACAAAATCCATGGCTATATCGTCCCATTTCCACTCTGGAATGCTAAGCGGTTGTAATAAGCTTGGAGGCCGCTGATGTTCTGCTTTTACTTGCTGGCATACTAAGCATTTAGACACATACTCCGCTATATCCTGCTTTATTCCTGGCCACCAATACAGTGCTTTAAGATCGTGAGTCATCTTAGTCGACCCTGGGTGAACTGAGTATGGGGTGTTGTGCGCTTCTTCTAGAATCTTCATCTTAATCCCTTGATCATTCGGCACGCATACCCGATCCTTATACCTCAAGAACCCTTGTCCTGATATTGAGAAGTCTGTGGCCTTGCCTTCTTTAACTGCATCAATATGTACTACTAATGTGTCATCATGCCCTTGCCCAATCCGTATCTCTTCTAACAGACTTGATTGTATGGACAAGTTAGCCAATTTACCAATGACTACTTCTATTCTAGCATTGATCAGCTCCTACTGTAGCGACATTTCTATTCCAGCTAATGATGCTAGATTTCCATAATTCTTTCTACTTAGCGCATCAGCAACTATGTTTGCCTTTCCTAGGTGGTATAAGATTTCGCAGTCATAGTTCTTCACTAGCTCTAACCACCCGCGTTGCCTCATGTTGAGCTCCTTCTGAGTGAAGAAATACTTTAAGATTTTGTGGTCCGTATAAATCTCACACCGTTCTCCATAAAGATAGCGGCGCCAGATTTTCAACGCAAAGACCACTGCTACCAACTCCATATCGTGTGTTGGATAGCATTGCTCATATTCCTTTAGCTGCCTTGAGACGTAGGCTATCACCTTGTAATTCTGTATCAGCACACAACCCAACCCTTGCTTCGACGCATCACAGTAGACTTCAAACTTGTCATTGGGTGTCGGTACACAGTACTGGTGCTGAGCATAGCTTATCCTTTAGCAACTGGAAACTCTCTTCACACTTATCATTCCAGTTAAACCTCTGCTGCTTCTGAGTCAGGTTGGTGAGTGGAGTGGCTATCTTAGAAAAGCCTTCTACGAACCTCCGATAATAGCCTGCTAGTCCCAGAAAAATTCTTACTTCAGACGCGTTCTTTGGTCTTGGCCAATCCTTCACAACTTCCACTTTAGATGGGTCTACAGCAATTCCATCCTTGGATACTATGTGGCCGAGAAATACTACTTGTGAAAACCAAAATTCGCACTTCTTGAACTTGGCATAAAGTTGATGCTCCTTTAGTCGCAACAAGATTAACCTTAAATGTTTCTCATGCTCAACTTTATCCTTTGAGTACAACAAGATGTTGTCAATGAATACCACGACGAATTTATCTAACTAGTCCTTAAAGAACCTATTCATTAGGTCCATAAATGTGGCTGGAGAATTGGTAAGACCGAAAGACATGACTAGAAACTCGTAATGGCCATAACGAGTTCTAAAAGTTGTCTTAGGAATGTCTTCTTCCCGTACCTTGAGCTGATGATACCCAGACCATAGATCAATCTTTGAGAACATAGTCACTCCTTGGAATTGATCAAACAAGTCGTCAATCTGGGGTAGCGGATACTTGTTCTTAATCGTCACCTTATTCAGCTCGTGGTAATCTATGCACATTCGCATACTCCCGTCCTTCTTCTTCACAAATAGAACTGGTGCTCCCCATGGTGAATGGCTCGGTCTAATGAATCCCATATCTAAGAGTTCTTGTAACTGCGTCTTTAACTCCTGGCAGTAGGTGCCATCCGATATGGTGCCTTGGAGATAGGCTCGGTGCTCGGTACTAATTTGATTGTGAAGTCAATTTCCTGAGTCGGCGGAAACCCTGGTAAGTCATCAGGAAATACTTATAGAAATTCCTTTACAATATGAATGTCTCCAACTTTTAGCGGTGTTTCCTTGACCACATCCGTGACGCTAGCAAAAAATGCTTGACATCCTTTTTCCATTATCCTCTGAGCTTTGAAAGATGAGATAAGCGGTGTGCGTAGTCCTGAAACTTGTTCCATAAAGCATAGTTTCTGACCGTCAGGAGTCTCGAATATCACTTGCTTACGTTTGCAGTCAATGGTTGCGCCATGCCTTGCTAGTAGATCTATTCCAAGTATCACGTCGAAGTCTTTAATCTCCAGTTCTATCAAATCTCCTTCTAGTTCTACGTCCTCTATTTTAATCGGTACGCCTTGCACTATCCATGATGATAGGACTACTTCGCCCAAAGGCAACTCAGTTACAAACCTAGTTCTAAATTTTTCACAAGGTTTGTCTAATTTCTCTATCATTCCTAATGAGATATACAAATAAGTGGCTCCCGAATCAAATAATACATAACATATATTATGGAGGACAGAAACCTGACATGTAAACTACTTTATTGCTAGCGTCAGCTTCTCCTTGGGTTAAGGCAAATATTGTAACCCCCTACTTCCTTAGAGTCGTCAGTAAGTGAGTTTGAAAACGTGCAATTAACTCGCTATCCGAGGATTTTAAGACAAAAGTGTGATTAAACCATAAACGGAGTTGTGTACTTTGAAAATAGTTCCATTCATTGAAAATTATAAAGTGTTTAACATTTGGGATCCCATAATATTGTTTAGAAATATTTAAAACTAAAAAATATAACCAGAGTCGGCTAAACGACAAAATATAGGTTTAGCACAATCATCTTCCAATAATACTCCTGGCCGTGGCAGCCAGGCAGGCCAAACATGTACGCGCCGCTTCACGCTCTCCGTACTCATGGTTGGTCGACTTTCCCCATGCCCTTACCTGCACCATAGAGCACTCATGAGCCGAATCCCAGCAAGAAAACTCACACAGGCAGAAAATATATGCATACTTAACATTCTACATGTAATCAAGCCGCCAGTAGGCTAAACATGTACGACCATGACATCCTAGGCGCTTTACCGGGCCCTGGGTTTGCGGTCCACACCGCTAGGATATCCCAGGTATCCTTTAGGGTCTCGCCCTGGCAACTCGCATTCCACGTGCTAAACGCTGCTCCCGGACCCTGGCCGTTCTCGGCCTTCGTCATTGCCGGCCCTCGCCGATCCTGGCTCTTGTCGTTCATTCACATATATGCACACATAGCATAATTAAGAAGATACTTAAACACATATAAACTCAGACAAAGGGGTACACCCTGCAACACAATCATATAGGGTCGAGCCCTGCAGCATAAGCTCTACGGGAGCAGCAGTTTTCTTACCTGTGTCCCAACCTTTCCAAGCACTGATGTCCCGAGCACAGTCTCCTAGTCCGAGCCTCGCTGAAACCCTAGTCACAACGCACTAACAATATCCATCCATCAAGTTCTAATCCATTAAATAACTTTGGGTCATAATTCTAGTCTCCGAGACATTGAATTCTATCAATTCGGGTGATAAAATCCATCCTGAGCCTTAACTATTGGATTCCCGAGCCTAAAACCTCTTTAAAGCCCAAAAACTCTCTAAGCACCGTGGCCCTAAGAACTCATGCCGCGGCCCCCAGCTCAACCCGAGGCCCAGCCTCATTTTTGCCTACACACGCCGCGCTGCGCCTCCACTTTCAGGCGCCCTAATGTTCTAATGGGCCGCGACTCAGCAAGTGAAATGCCGCAGCCTGACCCCTCTAACTCAGAAAAACCCACGATTTTCTCTACCAAAACCAAGCCAATTACCCCTAAAATCATTCTAACAACTTAAGTTAATCATCTCAGAAGTTCCACTATGATTCCAGCAGCAAAACCTAACAAACTCTAGCTTCAAAACTCATTAAACCCAACATTCAATCTTCAACTTCAACAACTTCAAAACCAGTCAATAGCCACTGAATTAACTAGCCAAAATCACAGTTGATGCTTACCTTAGCCTCTGTTTGAATCCTCAAAGTGATGCTAAGTTAATCCCCAAGTTAAGAGCTCAAATCCTTACTTAATTCCCAGTTTTTCCCTCGGTTTGGCTTAGAGAGAATAATGAGAGAGAGAGAGAGAGTGGTTTGGGTCGGTTTGTCCAAGTTTCCGAGTATTTCTTTGGTTTTGTTTTATTTCCTTAGTCTCTAAGGTTACCTCAAGGCTCGGGGTACCAAAAACGTCCCCGAGGGAAAAATGGTAAATTTCCCCAACATTCCCTCCTAAATATTCTATCTTCAAATATATCTCCAAATATTTATTTCCATAACCTGATAACCCCATAAAATGTCTAATACCCGGAATACCCCTCGACTCGCCCCGAGTCGGATTTTCGACCACATTGTGACTTTCTAGCTAACAGCTCCTTAGGACTGTCTCAGATCGTGCAACACAGATATATCACAAGTATTACAATTATCACATTTATGCCCTCAATGGGATAAAATTACAAACATGCCCCTAACAATCAAACGGGGCCCACATGCATATTTAATTCACCTAAACATGCATCTCTAATCACATATTCATACAAATTCACATATTATAATATTAAATCACTTATTGCCCTCCAGGCACACTAATCGAGGCCCTAAGCCTGATTAGCAAATTTGGGACGCTACAAATACCCTGGCAGGAACCATCTTGTCGTCCCTTTTTCCCTCTGGCTTGAGCTGGGGACATTCTCTCTTCCGGTGTCCTTCCTAACCAGAGTTGTAGCATCCCTTGGTGTTTTCACGTCATTCACCAGGATGTTTCTTTTGGCGCTTAGCAGATTGCGGGTATTCAACATAACCCGACCTATTACTTCCATTGTTCGGCCGTGTCCTTTTATCGTTATCGGACTGCTTGTTGTCAGGATGCCGTCTCTTTTGACCATTACTATTATTGTTGGACTGATTATTGTTGTTGTTGTTGTTCCGACCAATCTAAGGCTGACTTTGATGTTTAGGCTCAGGCTTACTGGCCTCTTCTTTACTAACGTTCACCTGAAGCCTTTCTACTTCTATTGCCGTTTCTAGAACATTGGCTAGGTAGTATTTCCTGGGACAATACAACTATCCCCTCCTTATAGAAATTTCGTCCTCGAAATTACCTTAACAACTCAGGATACCACTCCCGCATCTCTGATTCAAGTTCCCATGTCACCTCCTCAACCTTGCTGTTCCTCCACAACACTTTCACCAAGGCGATGGTCTTGCTCCGCAAGAATTTGTCCTTCTGGTCAAGAATCTGAATCGGCTTCTCTTCATATGAAAAATCCTGGTCCAGCTCCAAATTCTCATAACTCAGGACATGCGTCGAATCTGATACATACTTCCGGAGCATGGATACATGAAAAACATTATGAACCCCTGATAAGGCTGGAGGCATCGCCAGTCTGTAAGCTACCTCTCCAACCTGTTCCAGAATCTCGAAGGGGCCAACAAACCTAGGGCTCAGCTTGCCCCGAACACCAAACTGTTTCACTCCCCTCAAAGGTGAAACCCTAAGAAACACATGGTCACCAACCTGAAACTCCACGCCCCTGCATCTCAAGTCCGAGTAACTCTTTTGGCGACTCTGGGAGGCGAGCATTCGAGCTCTAATCTTGTCAAACACCTCATTGGTCCTCTGAACCATCTCAGAACCCAAATGTCTCCTCTCTCCTGTGTCATCCCAATGGATAGGTGACCTGCACTTCCTCCCATAAAGCATTTCATACAGAGCCACTCCGATAGTCGCTTGATGACTATTATTGTACGAGAACTCAATGAAAGGGAGATACTTACTCCAAGATCCCCCAAAATCTAGCACACAGGCTTGTAGCATGTCCTCCAGTATCTGAATCATCCTCTCAGACTGTCCATTTGTCTAAGGATGATAAGCGGTACTAAATCGTAACTGCGTGTCCATAGCCTTCTACAGACTCTCCCAAAACTTGGAGGCGATGGTGGGGTCCCTGTCGGATACTATCGACCTTGGAGCCCCATGAATTCGAACAATTTCCTTCACATATAATTTAACATAATGCTCCACAGTATAAGTCGTCCTGACAGGTAAAAAGTGGGCGGACTTGGTATCGACAATCACCCACACCGAGTCATGCTGCCCCACGGTCATTGGCAAACCAACCACGAAGTCCATGGTGATATCTTCCCATTTCCACTCTGGAATCCCTAGAGGCTGCAGCAACCTTGCTGGCCTCTGATGTTCAGCCTTGACTTGCTGAAAAGTGAAGCACTTGGCCACATAATCCACCACATGCTTTTTCATGCCCGACCACCAATACAAAGCTCTCAGATCTTGGTACATCTTCGTCGTACCTAGTTGTAAGGAATAGGGAGTGATATGCGATTCATCCAAGATCTCCCGCCGAATATCAGAATCCATCGGAACACAGATCCGACCCTTGTACTTCAGTAATCCCATCTCCGAGATAGAAAAGTCCTTAGCCGCTCCGACTAAGACGTTCTCTCTGTGACCCTTTAACTGGGAATCCTTCCCCTGCGCTTACTTGATCATGGAGCGTAGACTGAAGAGTGATGTTGGCTAACTGACCAACCACCAACTCTATACCCGCTCTGGTCATCTCCTCTGCTAACTTATCAGATATCTATCTTGAACTGAACAACTATCCTGGGCCTTTCCGACTCAATGAATCAGCCACTACATTAGTCTTCCCAGGATGGTATAAGATATCACAATTGTAATCCTTAACCAACTCCAGCCATCATCTCTGGCGCATACTCAAATCCTTCCGAGTAAATAAGTACTTCAAACTCTTATGGTTGGTGTATATCTCACACTTCTCACCATACAGATAATGTCTCCAAATCTTAAGTGCAAATACCACCGCTACCAACTCCAAATCATGCATGGGATATCTCTGCTCATACTCCTTTAGCTGCCTCAATGCGTAGGCTATCACCTTATCAGCTTGCATCAGCACACACCCTAACCATATCTGGAAGCATCACAATAAACCACAAACTTCTCATTATCTGTCAGCAGACTCAACACTGCCGCGGTGATCAGTCGCCTCTTCAATTCCTTAAAAATGTTCTCACATCTGTCCATCCAAATATACTTAGTCTTCTTCTTTGTCAATTCTATCAACAACGTAGCTATCCTGGAGAACCCCTCAACAAACCGCCGATAATATCCGTCCAATCCCAGAAAACTCCTAACTTTAGCAACACTGCTGGTCTAGGTCAATCTCTCACTGCCTCAATCTTACTTGGGTCAACAAGAATCCCCTCCTTACTGACGATATGGCCCAGAAAAGTAACTTGTGGTAACCAGAATTCGCACTTACTGAACTTAGCATATAAGCTATGCTCCCTCAACCGCTGCAATACCAAACGTAGATGTTGCTCATGCTCTGCCTTTGACTGAGAGTACAAGATAATGTCGTCGATGAAAATAATCACAAACTTATCTAGATATTCCTTGAAAACCCTATTCATCATATCCATAAAAGTTCCTGGGGCATTGGTTAATCCAAATGACATAACCAGGAATTCGTAGTGTCCATACCTCGTTCAGAAAGCGGTCTTTGGTATGTCCTCTTCTTTAATCCTTAACTGATGGTAACCTAATCGGAGATCAATCTTGGAAAACACTGTTCTTCCCTATAGCTGGTCAAATAAATCGTCGATCCTAGGCAGTGGATACTTGTTCTTAATGGTCAACTTGTTCAGCTCCCTGTAGTCAATACACATCCTAAGAGATCCATCCCTCTTCTTGAAAAACAACACTAGAGCACCCCATGGCGAGAAACTCGGTCTGATGAACCCCAAATCTAGTAACTCCTGCAACTGAATCTTCAACTCCTTCAGCTAGCTCAGCTGGAGCCATTCTGTAAGGTGTCCTAGATACTGGCTCCTCCCCTGGCGCCAACTCTATAACAAAATCAATCTCCCGATGTGGCAGCAACCCTGGCAGATCCACTGGGAATAAATCCGGAAACTCACATACCAATTTGGTCTCACCCGGTCCAACCAGCACAATCCTAGACGTATCGACAACATTCGCTTGGAATCCTATGCAACCTGCCTACATTAGGTCTCTAGCCTTCAGTGCTGAAATCATAGGTATTCGCGGTCCATTAACTATCCCCACAAATACAAAGGGTACCTCCCCTTCTGGTTCAAAAGTGACCATCCTGCGCTTGCAGTCAATCGTCGCCCCATACTTCGATAGCCAATCCATCCCTAGGATCATATTGAAGTCATCCATCGCAAGCTCAATCAGGTCAACAGACAAATCCCTACCATCTACCTCTACTGGTAAAGCTCTAATCCATCTCCTAGAGACTACCAATTCCCCAGTTGGCAACAAAGTTTGAAAACCCCTAGCATACAAAACTCTAGGTCTACACAGATGATCTATCACTCTAGCAGACACAAACGAATAAGTAGCTCCCGAACCAATCAATGCAGTATAAGAAAACCCAGCACTAGAAATCTGAATTGTCACAACTGAGGGGCTAGCCTCCGCCTCAGTTTGAGTCAAGGTAAACACCCTAGCAGGAGCGAGTCTATCGCCCTGCTTCGGCTCCTCTTTCCTGGCTTGTGGGCAATCCTTCTTCAGATGATTGGCACTCCCACAGATAAAGTAGGCCCTAATCTTGCACTCACCCTGGTGTCGCCGTCTGCATCGTGGACACATTGGAAAACTCCTCCAGTTGTCACTTCCGCCCTGACGGCCACTAGAAGCACCCCGTGCCCTCCTATCTTAACTGGGAGGAACAAAGGAATCTGGGGCCTTCCTCTTCAGCTCACTAGAACCCCTACCCCAACTGGATCAAATGAAAGGAGGCACCGTCCTCTTGGCATCGCGCCTAATAGCACTCTCTCTCCAAATCTGTTCCTCGGCCCCCTCAGTTGTAAGGGCCTTGTCTACAACCTGAGCATAGGTAGTAATCTCTGGATCCAAGGTGATCTTTACATCACGGGTGATCATAACGTTCAACCCCCATACAAATCTGTCTCTTCTTTCTGCATCCGTCAGCACTAAATCCGGTGCAAACTTCGCCAACCGATCAAATCTCAAAGTATACTCAGTTACTGTCAACCGGTTCTGAGTCAGGTTAATGAACTCGTCAACCTTTGCAGCTCAGACTGCTACACTGTAGTATTTCTCGTTGAAGATGTTTCTGAACTCTTCCAAGGTCATAATTTCCATGTTCCTCCTCTGAACTACTACATCCCACCAGATGCGGGCATCCTCTCTGAACATCTAGCTGGCATAAGCTACCCTATCGTTCCCTTCAACCCTCATAAAATACAGAATAGAGGAAATCATATTCATCCACTGCTCTACCCGCAGTGGGTCTGGTCCACCCTCAAAGGTGGGAGGATGCTGCTTCCTGAATCTCTCATATAATGGTTCCCACCTGTTCTCCACAATAGGTTGAACCGGCATTGGTGCCACAACCTGCTGAACTGGCAACCCAGTGACCTGTGGAGGGGCCTACTGCCTCAACTGTCGAAGTTCTTCCTCTGTTTGTTGCAATCTTGCTTCCATTTTGGCAAACATCTGTTGCCAATTTTGTGGGGCAGGTGGAGGGTCCTGACCCTGGTTGTCATCTTCGGCCCTACTGCCGCGGAGTCTTGATGATTGTTGAGGCATCACAACAATATGCCTGCAATCAATGACGCCGCTCATCATGCAAGATAACAACATCCAAAACCACCTTCCAAATCATATCATTCAACCATAAACAACAATCCACATAACATACAAATAGCATAAAACACTCAACGAACCATGCCCTGACATCATGCATATGTTAACTCATTCATCATTCTCTATATGAAATAAGCAGGCAAACAGGGCATTCAAGCACATATTCAAGCATATAAGTCAATCATTACCAACCAACCCTGAGTCGAGCTTGTCACTGACAGCGAGCGTACATGTTTGGTCAATCTCCAGAAACTATACACCTTGGCTTGCTCTGATACCAAGTTGTAACGCCCTACTTCCTTAGAGTCGTCACTAAGTGAGTTTGAAAACGTGCAA
Source organism: Humulus lupulus (assembly GCF_963169125.1). NCBI lineage: Eukaryota > Viridiplantae > Streptophyta > Magnoliopsida > Rosales > Cannabaceae > Humulus > Humulus lupulus. Next base: position 47,734,032 of record NC_084801.1, on the reverse strand, counting down.
TTAACTCGCTAATCGAGGATTTTAAGACAAAAGTGTGATTAAACAATAAACGGAGTTGTGTACTTTGAAAATAGTTCCATTCATTGAAAATCATAAAGCGTTTAACATTTGGGATCCCAAAATACTGTTTAGAAATATTTACAACTCAAAAATATAACCAGGGTCAGCTAAATGACAAAATCTAGGTTTAGCACAATCATCTTCCAAAAATACTCCTAGTTGTGGCAGCCAGGCAGGCCAAACATGTACGCGTTGCTTCACGCTCTCGGCACTCATGATTGGTTGTTTTCCCCTTGCCCTTACTTGAACCACAGAGCACTCGTGAGCTGAAGCCCAGCAAGAAAACTCACACAAACATAAAATATATGCATACTTAACATTCTACATGTAATCAAGCCGCCAGTAGGCTAAACATGTACACCCATGCCGTCCCAGACGCTTTACCGGGCCCTGGGTTCGCGGTCCACACCATGAGGATATCCCATGTATCCTTTAAGGTCTCGCCCTGGCAACTTTCACTCCACGTGCAAAATGCTGCTCCCGGCCCCTTACCGTTCTCGGCCTTCACCGTTCACGGCCTTCACCGTTCACGGCCCTCGCCGTTCCCGGCCCTCACTGATCCTGACTCTTTTCGTTCATTCACATATATGCACACATAGCATAATTCAGCAGATACTTAAACACGTATAAATTCAGACAAAGGGCTACGCCCTGCAACACAATCATATAGGGCCGAGCCCTGCAACACAAGCACTATAGGAACAGCAGTTTTCTTACCTGTGTCCCGAGCTTTCCAAGAACCGAATTCCCGAGCATAGTCTTCTAGTTTGAGCCTCGTTGAAACCCTAGTCACAACGCACCAACAATATCCATCCATCAAGTTCTAATCCATTAAATAACTTTGGGTCATAATTCTAGTCTCCGGGACATTGAATTCTTTCAATCCGGGTGATAAAATCCATCCAGAGCCTTAACTATTGGATTCTCGAGCCTAAAACCTCTTTAAAGCCCAAAAATGATCTTAGTGCCGCGGTGCTAAGAACTCATGCCGCGGCCCCCAGCTCAACCCGAGGCCTTGCCTCATTTCTACCTACATGCGCCGCGGCGCCTCCACTTTCAGGCGCTCTAATGTTCTAAGGGGCTACGGCTCAACAAGAACAATGTCTTGGCCTGACCCCTCGAACCCAGAAAAACTCACCATTTTCTCTACCAAAACCAAGCCAATTACCCCTAAAATCATTCTAACAACTTAATTTAATCATCTCAGAAGTTCCACTATGATTCCAGCAGCAAAACCTAACAAACTCTAGCTTCAAAACTCATTAAACCCAACATTCAATCTTCAACTTCAACACCTCAAAAGAATTAAGAAAACCAGTCAATAACCACTGAATTAACTAGCCAAAATCACAGTTGATGCCTACCTTAGCCTCTGTTTGAATCCTCAAAGTGATCCTGAGTTAATCCCCAAGTCAAGAGCTCAAATCCTTGCTTAATTCCCAGCTTTTCCCTCGGTTTGGGTTAGAGAGAATAATGAGAGAGAGAGAGAGAGAGAGTGGTTTGGGTCGGTTTCTCCAAGTTTCCGAGTATTTCTTTGGTTTTGTTTTATTTCCTTAGTCTCTAAGGTTACCTCAAGGCTCGGGGTACCAAAAACGTCCCCGAGGGCAAAATGGTAAATTTCCCCAATATTCCCTCCTAAACATTCTGTCTTCAAATATATCTCCAAATATTTATTTCCATAACCCGATAACCCATAAAATGTCTAATACCCAGAATACCCCTTGACTCGCCCTGAGCCGAATTTTCGATCCCGTTGTGACTTTCTAGCTAACAGCTCCCTAGGTCTGTCTCAGATCCCGCAACACAGATATATCACAATTATTACAATGATCACATTTATGCCCTCAACGGGCTAAAATTACAAACATGCCCTTAACAATCAAACGGGGCCCACATGCTTATTTAATTCACCTAAACATGCATCTCTAATCACATATTCATACAAATTCACATATTATAATATTAAATCACTTATTTCCCTCCAGGCACACTAATCGAGGCCTTAAGCCTATCTAGCGAATTTGGGACACTACAAATACCCTGGCAGGAACCATCTTGTCGTCCCTTTTTCCCTCTAGCTTGAGCTGGGGACATTCTCTCTTCTGGTGTCCTTCCTGACCACAGTTGTAGCATCCCTTGGTGTTTGCACGTCAGTCACCAGGATGTTTCTTTTGGCACTTAGCACATTGCAGGTATTCAACATAACCCGACCTATTACTTCCATTATTCGGCCGTGCTCTTTTTATCATTATCAGACTGCTTGTTGTCAGGATGCCGTCTCTTCTGACCATTACTATTATTGTTGGACTGATTGTTGTTGTTGTTGTTCTGACCATTCTGAGGCTGACTTTGATGTTTAGGCTCAGGCTTACTGGCCTTTTCTTTACTAACGTTCGCCTGAAGCCTTTCTACTTCTATTGCTGTTTCTAGAACATTGGCATAGGTAGTATTTCCTGGGTTTGCTAGTTTGACCCCTAGCTTAATCATTGGTCTAAGTCCTCTAACGAACTTGGTCACCCTCAGAAAATCAGTTGGAACCATTTTCGGTGCAAACTTGGCTAATCGATCGAACTGCCGAGCATATTCTGCTAATGATAAACTCCCTTGCTTCACACCAGCAAACTCCTCAACTCTTGAAACGATGACTGCCGAATTGTAGTACTTTTTGTGGAACAGCTCAACATATCTGGTCCAAGTCATGGTGGCGACATTGTGAGTCTGCTGTACTAAATCCCACCATATTCTAGCATCTTTCTTGAGTAGAGATGAAACGCAGGATATGCGGTCCGCGTTACCGAGGTTCATGTGCATCTGGATTGGCTCCACACTTCTGGGCCATTCTTCTGCCTCTAAAAGGTATGTTGTCCCTTCAAAGTTCGAAGCGTGTTTCTTACAAAATCCCTCATTAACCGGGTCCATGTGCTGAGCTAGGTATGGCTCAGGTTCGCCATTGGCCATCCCCCATATGGACCAACTTGTTGGGGTGCTGGGGCCATTTGTTGAGGCTGTGGTTGCGGCTGAGGCTGAGTCTGTTGTCGCTGTTACTGCAGTAATTCCTCAACTTGTTGTCGTAGCTTGGAAATTTCTGCAGTGTTGTCAACCGGCGGTGGCGGCGGTGCATTTTAGTTGGCATTAGCACGCACTCCCCTTCTGCGAACTGGAGGGGATTAATTTCTCTCAGAAGCGGCATTGGGGACATTGACATTGTTGCGAGCATATCTTCCGAGTGACATCTTCAACAGAGTTCTAACAGTCAAGAAAAACATGTTAGAACTTACCTTAATAGGCTCTAAAGCAAAACCTTAATCTAAGCAAACATAACTCGAACCTATTAATTATGATTTCTTATGAAAAGAATTATATAAGCCTTCTTTATAATTAGGGTGTGTTTCTAAACTTAGAAAAATAAGCCATCTTTATTATTTTCTAAGTGTGTTTCTAATTATCATATATGACTTAATTCTCAGGCTCGAAACTCATCGTTGTTCCAAAGTTAACCATACTGAGGGAGGGCTGGGATCAGTAAAATCGTTCCCATTACTATGGCCCCCTAACTCTCAATATAGAACCCTGGTTCATTGATTTGTATCCACCCTCACCGAACATAGTCATTATTTATTATGATTGCAAAATAAAAATCAAACTCATACATGTCATCAAAATAACAATGATATTAATTTGAAAAAAAAAACAGTTTTCACTAAGTACAATCATAGAGGCAAAATAATAAATTAAAATAAATAACGAAACTAATCTATTCTAAAAATCGGGGTCTTCTACATCAGATCCTTCATCTAATATGTCATCGTCTATCTCTTCATAATCATCATTTTCGTGAGCCTAAAAAATTCCTCGGTGAAGATTCGTAATGATTCGTAAAGATTATATTCTTTTGTTCTCTTGTGAATTGGAATTCCATCTTAGAGGTAAACCTAATTATGAGAAAATAATATCTCATCACCACTGGTATTTCATCTTCAACATCTATTTTCTCCCATATTTCTTCCAAAGAAGCAATTACAAAAGAAAAATATTTACAAAGCCTAATTACTAAAATATATTGTTCCGTAGCTCTCATCATTATTTGCTTAGTCGTTTGGAGATGAACTATTTGATTATGGCATAAAAGTAATCTTTGAGTGATTCTTTCCAATATTCCTACTGTATTTCTTGGTTCTCTAATCCTTTTTAAGGCTTTAATGGCTCGGATATCGTTATATGATAAAGCTCCATCCATTCTTAACTGAAAACATAAGACTAAAATGTTAGCTAAAACACAGAAACATAATAACGAAAACATAAATACTTACATTGGCGGTTAGATTCGGAGCTTGAGTGTGTGTATCAAGGAGAATTTCATGTAAATGGATCGTTGCTTTGATACCAACTGTAATGACCCAACTATTTCTAAAACTTAGACCATTAAAACTACTAGACATAACTACTACTTTGAAGAGAACATACATGAGAAATATTCATAACTTTATTGAAACATTAAAATAATATTTGTAATACATAAATGAGATAAAAATAAAACATAACTTTAAATGAAATTGTTTACAAAGTTAAATGCGGAAAATACATAAAAACGTAATTTAAATAGACTAAAGAAAAATAACGTCATCCTTGTATCGACACACACCCCATCCACCTCAACACACATGCCAAGCTTCCAAGAATCCTTCCGCCTTTGTATCTATTTTCCTGCATCAAACTAAAAGTAAAGGAGTGAGCCTAATGCCCAGCAAGGAAAAACTACTAACAACATAAAACATATACATAAATTATATCATAAACACATATACTATAAACATGTGTCATATAATATTACAATGGCCATTATACTACTTGGGGTTTGTTAACTAGGCAAGTCATATACCCAATAGATTTGTGGGGCTTGCTAGCCAAGCAAGTCATATGCCCATAAATTATCGGGGCTTGCTAGCTAGACAAGTCATATGCCCAAGGTTATAAACGTACTATAATGTAAACATTACATAACATAAGATAATATAACACATCATAATATAACATATCATATAAACATATAAAGTTCTATCCTATTTTCCATACCAAAACTGGGATATTTGAGAACAAATGCGGGACTTGGAACACTCCTAAAACCAATAATAAAAATGGTGAGTATTTCTAAAGAGTAAAGAATACTTGTGGAAACTAAACCTTCTAGACAAAACTTACCAAGGAAGATCTTTAAGTTTCAAGAACCTAATCAAAAACCAATATCAAAAGTTAGGATCTGAATAAAAGGAACTAAAGAAAACTAAAGAGTTTTAAAGAACTGGACTTAAAGAATAAGAGTACCTTAGTTGACCTTAAGGATTGATCTAACTTCAATACCGAAATACACTAATCCTCACTTCCCAAGTATTTTATAAAGCTTAAGAATGGCAAAGCTTTTTCCCAACCCAAGTGTTTATCACTCTATGGAATCACTAGCACCTTGGAGTCTCTGATCACAGCTTGAAGAGTGAGTGGAAGGGCTGGGTAGGAGTGAGACTAACCCCATTTAGATTTGCATAAAATAATGAATAATAATTGAAAATATTTGAATATTCGTCAATCAAAGGCTCAAGACTTGGTCAAAACTATTCAGGGGTAGGTCTAAGTAGTTAAGGTTTATTTAAAATAAAAAAAAAAAACTAAGTTTCAAAAATCATATCACTCCAGGCAATATATTGCCCCTATGTGGTGATATATTGGCTCTGGCCTAGTCCCGAGCCTCCGTTCGTACAATCGTGCAACATCAACGTGTTTTCCGTATCCTTCGTCAGGCGATATATCGGCTCCAATGTTGCGATATATCGACATACGTGAATATTTTAAACACGTAATTGCACTTTTTCAGCATAATTGAAGTTGGATAACTGCTTTGACTGAGTCAAACTACGACCCTAATAGTTTCTGGTGAATACTAAAGCTTATATTTCCTTATTTGTCATTAAAATACTCAATTCCTTAATAATCATGCTTATGACAAGTGTCATATTCCTATTGGCTCTATCTAAACCTTAGGTTATAATAAATATCGTATTTATGACCAGCAATATTAATCAAACCTTATGTTATAATTAATATTCTTAAACTATAGGTTAAACTTATAAATTCCATAACTATTGCTAGGAGTTTCCAACTAAGTCCCAGTTTGAACAAAAACCCACGAAATCTAAAATACTACAACTACTACTAACTAGCTAACTAAGTAAACATTCTGGGACTCTACACTTACCCCCGACACACTCTAGTGTGCACAACGTATTTCATATTTCCATGTTGAGGAAGTATGTATCTGATGAGACTCATATGCTGAGTTATGAGGATCTGGAACTGGAGACAGATTTATCCTATGAGGAGCAACCAGTTCATATTTTAGATAGGAAGGACAAGGTCCTAAGGAACAAGAATATACCTTTGGTTAAGGTATTACGGAGGAACAACAAGAAGGAGGTAGCGACCTGGGAGATGGAGTCAGATATGCAGAATCAGTATCCCAAGTTGTTCAGGTAAAAATTTCGAGGACGAAATTCCTGTAAGGAGGGGATAATTGTAACGTCCCAAATTATCGAATAAGGCTTAGAGCCTTGATTAGGGGGCCAGGATGGCAAATTATGGATGTTATGTGATTTAATTATGAAATATGTGTGTATGTGATATATATGTGTATCATTTTATGATTACATGAGTTATATTATAATATGACTAGGTATGCATGCTTAAGTGTATTAAATAAGCATGTGGGCTCGTTTCTTATCAGAAGGGCAATTTTCGTAGTTTGGCTCGTTACAGGTATATTTGGAATATATGTGATATATGTGTGAGACCACATTATTATGTGGATATATTTGGGTTACTTGACACGAGGCGATCCTAGGGAGCAAGTTAGCGAGAAAGTCACAACGAGACCAATACCCAACTCAGGGTGAGTCAAAGGGGTATTTAGTACATTACTAGGATACCATGTAATGGGAGTAAATATTTGAGGATATATTTGGAGTTAGCAAGATTAGGAGGGAATCTCGGGAATTATGACCATTTGACCCTCGGGGTCGTTTTTGGTACCCCGAGCCTCGAGATTTACTTAGAGTTACTTGAACTCTAAGTAACCTCACAAACATAGAAACACTTAGAATGTTCATGCACTCTCCCTCAACGCTTTCTCTCTCTCTCTTTCGTTCATACACTCTTTCATTCAATCTTTGAGTTTTTTGCAATCTAAGGGGAAATTGAAGCAAGTTTAGGCTTGGGATCGCTTGAGGAGAAGCTTAGCATCGTTTGGTGCAACAAAGGTAACGATTTCTAGCCCTAAATCTCCGTGATTTCCCTGGTTTTAGCTGAGTTTTGGAGTTTTAGAAACTCAAACTAAATTTGGAGAATTGATGAGGTTTTGGTCAAGTTTAAGCTTGGGTTTTGTGTGTATTGAGGTGCTGAGTTCATTGGGAACCTTACTTTTGGGATTTAGCTATGTTTGGGTATGTTTTTGGTGAGATTTGGCTTGAAGAAAATGGGGAAAATTATGGGTTTTAATGGCGAGCCGCGACCCTATTCTTGGGGTGCCCGACTCTCATGAACGCAAGGAGAAGGAGGTGTTGAACCTCCATTTGAGCCACGGCGCTAGTAGTGGCACGCTGTGGCGTGTGTGGTCTAGAGGAGAGCTCTTGGGATCTTCGACTTGGGGTAGGCCGTTGCGCTTGAAGGGCTTTTGAGCCCCGAGTTGGTTTTGAGTGCGGGAGCTCAAACCTAAGGGCTCGTGATCGATCCTACCACTCAGTTTAGTAGAATTCGTCGTTCCGAAGCCAAGACTCGGTCTAGAAGCCATTATTCGCTCATTATTGATAGGATTCTATATTATGGTTGAGACTAGGTTATCGCTAGGGGCTCGGAACTGGGATTGTGCTTGAGGGTCGTTCTTAATATACATTACACTTGGATCTGAGGTAAGAAAACTGCACCTGGTCTGTGTTTAGGGCTTGGCCCGATTATAGTACATGATTAACATTATATTGAGAATGTTTTATTAAACATATTAAATGCACTGTGTTTACCTATATTATGTAATAACTGTTGTTCTGTATATCTGATTGGGGAAGCTTAGCTTATAAGCTGAAGATTTATCTATGTTATCTGATGAAGGGCTTGGCTTAATAGTCAAGGGTATAACCGATTCTAAGGACTAGACTTGTTAGTTGAAGGTTAAAGACTCGAGTTATCAGTTGAAGGTTAAAGACTCGACTTATCATTCGAATGTTGAAAGAATCAACTTATTAGGTTATGGTTAAGGGACTCGGATTATAAGTCGAGTGTTTACAAGCTCGACTTAGAAGTCGAGGGCGGCAATAGCGTGCTGAACGCTGGACGATAGGGTTAAGCCAACCCAGAAGTGAGATATACACTTGAACGACTCTAGGATCGTCTAAAATGATAAGCATCAGACATGCTTGGCCTGCTCTAAGGCTGGTTATATGAAACATGGGCACTGGGCCTTAGTGTGACTCTATAGTCACTCATTTGGGTTAATTTTATGCTTGAGTAGGGTTATTACTGCTAGGCATGCTAATTATGAATATGTGATCTGATAATGTACTACTTGTAAGCATGATTATGTTTTCTTGCTGAGCCTCGGCTCACAGGTGGTAAATGGTGCAGGTAAAGGAAAGGAAAAGTTGGACCAATCATGAGTTGGAGAGCTTCAGGGGCATGGTGTACATATGCGACCTGCTCTTCAACAACGACCGAGGTTATCTATTGGAACTAGGGTTGGACCCTAATTTTTCCACATAGGTCGGCTTTTGTATACATTTTTGGGTTTGTAACCGTTTTAAACTATGCTGGGATCTCATGTATGGAAGTAAGACTCTTTTAATGAAATGATTGACTTTTGACTGAAATTTTTAGTACCTAAACCTATTGTTAGTTTTAATTACATGATTTAAGCCCAAATGACTTATTTTGTGAGTTAAGCACTATTTAAATTACATAGTGTAATAGTTCTGGATTAGGAGGACGTTAGACATTCAGTCAAAGGTACCACCCGTGGTTGTGCCAATAGTAGAGCTGCCGCCAGAGGCTGGGAACAGATGGGAACCTCTTTATGAATGGTTCAGGAAACATCACCCTCCTGTTTTTTAGGGCAGTGCAGATCCGGCTAAGGCCGAACAATGGATGAGCATGGTTACTACCATCTTGGATTTCATGAGGGTGGTTGGTAATGAGAGGTTGGCTTGTGCCACATACATGTTTCGGGAGGATGCCCGAATTTGGTGAGAGGTGATATCCCAAACCAAGAACATCAATACCCTGGATTAGGAAGATTTTAGAACTTTGTTCAATGAGAAGTATTACAATGATGCATTTAGGGCTACAAAGACAAAAGAGTTCAGTAAGCTGCTATAGGGAAACATATCGGTGTCAGAGTATGCACTGAGATTTGATAGGGTGGTCAACTTTGTTGCAGACTTGGTACCCACTGATGGGATAAGGAAGGAAAGGTTCCTTCATGGACTACAACCTATGATAGCCCGAGATGTTTGCATTACCCCATGCCTGGGGTGATGACTTATGCACAAGTGGTGGAGAAGGCCCTTATTATAGAGGGTGCAAAGAACAAAATATGGCGCGAGAACACATCTAGGAGAGATACTAGGAAGATACGACCTCCATTTATGGGTTCAGGTAGGGGCGGAGGCCCTAGCGACTAGAAAAGGAAGGCTCCAGATTCCTTTCCAACTCCAAGCCCTGACAAAAGACCACGTGGTATACAGATAGGTCGTCAGAGAGACAATGAGGGCTAGAGGACTTACCCAGAGTGTGCCAGGTGTAGGAGGCGCCATGCGAGGGAGTGTCGAGCAAAGGCATGTTTCCTATGCAGAATAGTGGGACATTTGAAGAAATATTGCTCGAGAGTAAAGAAAGAGGAACCAAGGAAGGTAGACAGCTCGACTCCAGCTCGAGTGTTCGCACTGACATAGGTAGAGGCTGAGGCTAATCCCTTAGTAGTTACAGGTCAGCTTTCGAGTGTTGGAATCTCTTATACTGTTTTGATTAATTCAGGTGCTACACATTCTTTTGTTTCTAGTAGGGTAATTGATAGACTGTGTAGGCCATGTGATTATTATTCTTTGGGATTCAGAACCTTATTGCCCACTGGGGAGTTAGTAGTTTCCAGGAGATGGGTCAGATCATTGCTAGTGACAGTAGATGATAGAGAGTTGTCTGTTGACTTGATAGAGTTGGTTATGAAAAACTTTGACATGATTATGGGTATGGACTTGTAACGCCCTAAACTCCAGGGACCGTTACGGTGCACATTACAAACAGTGCTAAACTCGCTAATCGAGTCATTTGGCCATAAACGTGTAACTAAGTATGATTAGCGGTTTAGGGATTAAAAATTTTGGTTAAGATATAACGTTTCATTAGAATGTTTATTATATACATTGGGATCCCAAAAATATAATTTAAAGGTTTATTACAACAAAATATTTACAACCAGCCGATCTAAGCGGCAAAACAAGGTTTAGCCCTGGTTCCTTTCCTTCAAACCTCGGCCGTGGCGGTCGAGCAGCTGCATATGTACACATCATCACCTAAGCTCTCTAACTCAAGGATGGTCCAGCTTTCTTTTGCCTTTACCTGCACCACATAGTACCTGTGAGCCGAAGCCCAGTAAGAAAACTCAATATGCTCATGAATAGTCATATCATGATATCAAATCATATCTGGCATGCCTAGCAAACATAGCTCTATTCAAGCATGCAAGTAAATTCAAACAATGCTGGGGAATCAAGGATAAGAAATCCTGCCCTCCTGATTGGATGACTATCAAGTCAATCATAATTAGATGAGTGATTTAACACTAGAGGTTCTGGTAAACCATACTGAGTGACCGACAAGCAAGTCACTACGGGGCTCAGCACCCAAAGCCATGCAAATGATGATCAGAATGATCATACAGAGCTTATAGCCCTGAACAGATGAGTGAATATCATTTTGAGGTTCTGTTAACCATACTGAGTGACTGACAAGCAAGTCACTATGGGGCTCGGTGCCCATAGCCGTGTAATGAAACGGTTACTTGGGCTTTCCTGCAATGGCTCTATCAGATGAGTGACTGATGGGTAGTCACTAGCTTAAACAGATGAGTGACTGATGGGTAAGCCACACAAGTGCTTTTAGTTTTCATCGAACTTGAGGTCAGTCTGGCATTAACGTTCTTCTGAGTCATTTAATGCAGATGTCGATTAGATCTAATCTTTATTGGCTTGCCTTAAACACGCTAAGGTCGTCCTAACTTATGAGTCAACACTGTGTGACCAGTGCCCAGTACCACTACCGAACCTGACTAATGAGTCACAGCTTCACAGCTGATACTGACACCTTTGCCAATTCTGACTAATGAGTCAGTGCCACGCACAAGTAAGCAATGCTACCCAACATGTATTGTATGTCAAATATCCAAATACAGGGCATTCAGCATGCTTACTTAACAATTGCTAGCATAATTGGAATCATGCATAAACACAGAGACTCAACCTCTGAACAGTCTCATATTCAATATTCATGGCATGCCCTAATCACGTGTTTCTCGTGCATCACATGCATCACACTTAAACATCCAACATGCTTTAATAACAACCATACACAAGTAAGCAAGATTGCTAAGCATTCAATATGCTATCAATGTTTACATTTAAACATCCAACATGCATCAAGAATAACCATGCATGTCACATATGGGGTGCAGTTTTCTTACCTCTGGTTCGAGCAAGAATTAGTAAAAGAACAACCCTTGAGAACGATCAATCCTTTGATCCTTTAGCAGTCACCTAGTCATAACCAAATATGGAATTCCATCAATAAAATAAATCATAAAAATGTTTATAATCTAAAACCTCACTCCCGGGATCCATCCCACACTCTCGGGAATCTCAATCTACCCAAGCGGGGCAAAAGAACCCATCCCCGAGCCTTAAAAGTCATCCCGAGCCCTAAAATAGTCTTGCTGGAAAATGTACCAGCATTGCAGCCCTATTAAATGGCGCTGAAGCGCTATTTCCAAGTCAGAGAGGCCTAACTCTCTGCCCTGCCTAGCGCTGCTGCGCCCTGAATGGCGCTGTTACGCCAATCACAAACCAGAATCCTTCTGGTTTCCTTCCTTGCGACTTCTCCTGAAAAACAACCCTTTAAACCAGCCCCAAACCTTACCAAAACATCCAATTCAACCCCAAATCATCATCTATATCAAACCTTCATCAAAACCCAAGCATCCAAACTCAAAAACTCCAATTAAATCTAACTATCCACATCAAAATTTCCTTGACTGAAAACTAAAAGAAAAACAGAGTATAACAAGACTTTCATGGCTGAATTTCTTACATCAAGTTGGTTTTGGGTCCTCTTCAATAGATGAACTAAGTTTCTAAGCTCCCACCTTTGATTTCCTAGCTTATGTCTTCAAGTTGGCTTCAAAAATTCCAAAGGAGGAAAGGAGAAAGTTGAGGATCGGTTGAAGGAAAACCAGTAGCTCTGTTTTGGTAAGCTTCTACAATCCATGTGGTGATATATATCTTAAGGGTGAAAATACCATTTTGCCCCTAGGTCAAATAAAGGCTTCTAAAGACTTCCGAGGGTAAAATCGTCCTTTCCCTCCTATCTCGTTAATTATAATTAACACCCTCCAATTCTCGTTATTATCAAATACCAATAATTCATATCCCGTTACCCTCTAATTCCCAGCAACGTTCTAATCACCAAATTACCCCGAGACTCACTCCGAGCCCCGAACTTAATCCCGTTATGACTAGACCGAAAACTTTCATTCCATGATCGTCTCATGCCGAATGGCTCGAACCAATCCACATATAATGTGGTATTATCCAAAACTCACCCACATGCACGAAAATACACAATTACGCCCTCAACGGGCCAAATTACCAAAATGCCCTTATAATAAAATGTGGACCCATATACATGCATTTATCATCATATAATAATATAATTCACATAAACATGCACATTAACATTAAATAGCATAATAAATCAATTATGGCCCTCCCGGCCTCCTAATCAAGCTCCTAAACCTTATTAGGAAATTTGGGACACTACCGGACTAGTTAGTGAAGTATGGGGCAACCATAGATAGCAAGAAGAAGATGGCAACCTTTGAGCCTGAGGGTGAGGATCCATTTGTATTTGTTGGCATTGTGCATGGACCCCGTGTAATTATGATATCAGTACTAAGGGCTAGAGGCCTACTGCAAGGTGGTTGCATATGATTCGTAGCGAGTGTGGTAGATGCCACTCAGGTCGTGCCAGTGGGACCAGAAGAGACTAGATTCGTTTGTGAGTTCCTGGATGTATTTCCAGAGGATTTACCAAGGTTTCTGCCACACAGAGAGATAGAGTTTGTCATTGAACTGGCCCCAGGGGTAGAGCCAGTGTCTAGGGCACCATATAGAATGGCCCCAGCAGAATTGAAGAAACTGAAGGTACAATTACAGGAGTTGTTAGACTTGGGTTTTATTAGACCCAGTTTCTCACCATGGGGTGCACCGATCCTATTTTTAAAGAAGAAGGATGGTTCTCTAAGGATGTGCATTGACTACAGGGAATTGAAAAAGTTAAAAATTAAGAGAAAGTATCATTTGTCAAGGATAGATGAATTGTTTGATCAGTTGCAGGGTAAGACGGTATTCTCAAATATAGATCTTCGATCTGGTTATCACCAGCTGAGGATAAAGGATGGAGATATACCGAAGACTACTTTTCATACCAGATACAGGCATTGTGAGTTTCTAGTCATGTCGTTTGGTTTGACTAATGCCCCAACAACTTTTATGGATCTGATGAATAAGGTGTTCAAAGATTATCTGGATTGGTTTTTGATTGTCTTCATCGACGATATTCTACTTTATTCTTAGACAGAGGCAGAACATGAGCAATATCTTAGATTGGTTCTACAGAGGTTGAGGGAGCACAAATTGTATACAAAGTTCCATAAGTGTGAGTTTTTACTACCACATGTAACTTTCCTTTGTCACATTGTTAGTAGAGATGGGATCAATGTGGACCTATCTAAGGTTAGGGCAGTCAGAGATTGGCCAAGCCCAAGGAACACCTCTATGATCAGGAGTTTCCTTGGATTGGCAGGTTATTATAGATGTTTTGTGTTAGGGTTCTCAAGGATTGCTACCCCACTGACGGAGCTAACATGCAAGAATCAGAAGTTTGCGTGGTCAGATAGGTGTGAGAACAGCTTCCAAGAGTTGAAGTGGCAATTGATTACAACTCTAGCACTAAATCTTCCAATAGATCAGGAGAAGTTTGTGGTATACTGGGATGCCTCAAGACAGGGTTTGGGTTGTGTCCTTATGTATTTAGGGAAGGTGATTGCTTATGCATCACGTCAGTTTAAGGAGTATGAATAAAGATATCCCACTCATGGCCTGGAGTTAGCAGCAATGGACTTTGTGGTTGGGTTACCCAGGACCGTGGGTCAACAAGATTCAGTGTGGGTTATCGTAGGTCAATACACCAAATCAACTCATTTCTTACTAATGAGGGACCTATACAGTTGATCAGTACGCAGATCTCTAAGTGAGAGAGATAGTGCGCCTTTATGAGGTGCCAAGGTCGATCGTGTCAGAACGGTACCCCACATTTACTTCTCAGTTTTGGGGAAGTTTGCAGAAGGCCATGGGTATACAGCTGAAGTTTAGTACTGCCTATCATCCTCAGACAGATGGACAATCTCAAAGGACGATTTAGATATTAGGAGACATGCTGGGAGCATGTGCGCTGGACTTTGAAGGGTCTAGGAGTAAGTATTTTCCCTTGATATAATTTTCATACAATAACAGCTATCAGTCAACCATTGGGGTGGCTCCTTATGAGATGTTGTATGGTAGGAAATGTAGATCGCCCATTCATTGGGATGAGACAGGAGAAAGGAAATACTTGGGTCCTGAGGCAGTTCAGAGGACCAATGAGGCTATTAAGAAGATTAGAGCTCGGATACTCACTTCTCAAAGTAGGCAGAAAAGTTATGCAGACCCAAAGCGTAGGAATGTTGAGTTCCAAGTGGGAGACTATATATTCCCTAGAGTCTCACCATGGAAAGGGTTTAGGAGATTTGGGAAGAAGGGCAAGTTGAGCCCTAAATTTGTGGGATTGTTTGAGATCCTGGAGGGGATTGGTTAGGTGGCCTATATGTTGGCCCTACCTCCAGCATTGTCGACCATACACAATGTTTTCATATTTTGATGCATCAGAAGTATGTGTTAGATGTGAATCATGTATTCAGTTACGAAGTTCTGGAGCTTCATGCAAATCTCTCCTATGAGGAACAACCAATCGAAATACTAGACAGGAAAGACAAGGTCCTGAGGAACAAAACTATACCTTCAGTTAAGGTAATATTGAGGAACAACAAGGTCTAGGAGGTGACCTGAGAATTATAGTACAACATGCGTGAATAGTATCTCGAGATGTTCAGGTAAAATTTTGAGAACGAAATTCCTGTAAGGAGGGGATAGTTGTAATGTCCCAATTTCCCTAATAAGGTTTAGTACCTTGATTAGGGAGCCAGGAGGGAAATAATTAATTTAATTGCATTATTATGTAATGATATGCATGATCATATGAATAATGTGAGTTGTATTGTAATATGACTGTATTTGCATGCATGTGGGCCAGTTTCTTATTAGAAGGGCATTCTCGTAATTTTGGCCCGTTGATGACATACTTGTATATATTTGTGCATATTTATTGAGACCACATTATTATGTGGATATATTTGGGTTGTTCAACACAAGACGATTCTAGCAAGCAAGTTAGCGATTTAGTCATAACGGGGTCAAATACCTTGCTCGGGACGACCCTAGGGGTATTTTGGAAATTTAGTACATTACCGAGTAATGGGAAAAATATTTGATGAGTGTTTGGGATGTTGGAATTTATTGGGAAATTATGAGATAATATGGAGATTAGTGAAAATTGGTGATAAAGGACCACTTTTCCCTTGAGGGCACTAAAGGACCTAAGCTTGACTAGGGGTATTTCAGTCATTACTAGCCTAAGGGAGGGATATACTAGGTTAATTCATAATCTAGTGGAAACAAATAGAACACCCTCAGCTCTTAGTTTTTTTTTTCTCTCTCTCTCTCTCATAGCTTGGGTGTTTTTGAATTTTGGAAGAAGAAAAGCTCAAAGATTGGGAAATTGAAGGGGCAGCTTAGGATTGCAATTTAACAGATTGAGGTTACTGCTAGGGCTTGGGGCAGGATAGTGCTTGAGGGTCGTTTTATCTATCCAGTGCTTGGACTAAAGGTAAGAAAACTACACCCAATACGTGATGTATGTGATTAAGGCTTGGCCCAATTGTTGAATATAGATTTGATTAGGGCTTGGGCCCCTCTATATGCGAATGATTATGATTATGCTTATGAATGTTTAATTAAGCATGTTGAATGCTCTGTATCTGGATAATTGTTATATAACGTCTGTCTTTTTGCATTATTTGATTGAGAAAGGCTTGACTTATAAGTCAAGAATGGCAATAGCGCTGAGCGCTGGTCGAAAGCATTGACTATTAATCAAGGGCGACAATAGCGCGATGATCGTTGTTCGTTATGGTTAGGCCTAAGCAGGAGCGTATTATACGCTTGTCCGACCCAATGGTCGTGGAAAATTAAAGCACCAGGTACATTGGGCCAGCTCCAAGGCTGGTTATACAGAGGATAAGGAAACGGGCACCGGGGTGACTTATTAGTCCTATATCCTAGGGCACTGGGCCCCATTATGAATTATTAGTCAGTTAATTAGGGCAATTAGCCCCAATATGACGATGTAGTCACTTTATATGAATAGAATGCATGCATGAGTAGGGACATTACTGCTAGGCATGCATATTATGATTCGGTAATATGTTATTAACTACTTATGAACATGTTCAAGTTTTCTTGCTAAACCTTGGCTCACGGGTGCTATGTGGTGCAGATAAGGGAAAAGGGAAGATGGACCAGCCAAGAGTTAGAGAGCGTCGGTGGCGACGTGTACATATGCGGCTGCTTGACCACCACGATGACGTTGTCCTAAACCAGGACCATTACACTGTGTACTTTAAATAGTGTCAGACTTGCTAATCCAGTCATTTGGTTATAAACTTGTAACTAAAGTTAATGTCAAGGGTTAAGGATAAAAATTTTAGTCAAAGGAAACATTGACTCTTCATTTGAAAGTTTCATACATACATGGGATCCCAAAATATTACAAATAGATGTTTAAAAGGGTATATACAAATCAATAGTTACAACCATCTGACCTAAGCGACAAAATAAGGGATACAACCCTAGTTCCTCTAAGATATCCCCGACCATAGTGGACGAGCAGCTGCATATGTACACGCCGCCACCGAAGCTCTCCAACTCATGGCTGGTCTAGCTTTCCTTTTCCCTTACCTGCACCACATAGCATTCGTGAACCAAGAGTCAACAAGAAAACTCAAACATGTGCATGAACAGTAAATACATAATTCCAAATACATATCTAGTATGCCCAGCAATAATAAACTACTCATGGATGCAAAAAATTACAAATAAATGATCATTGTATCATCCTGGGGCCCGTTGCCCTAAATAGATGACCATAGAGTCAATTTGGGGCCCTATGCCCTAGCTATGTGATCATAGAGTCACCTGGGGCCCTTGCCCTTAGCTCTGAGTAACTAGCCATACAGCCAGCTAAGTGCTTGGTTTTCCAATGACCATAGGGTCGGCAAACGTAATAGTACATCCCTAATTGGACCTAAGCCTCTCGACCAACGCGCAACGTGCTATTTCTGCCCTTGACTAATAATTCAAGGATTTAATCATACATTCAGATAACCAGACAATCTGATACAGATAAGGATACTTCAGACAATACAAGTATGCATTCATATAAATCATGGTATCTTAACCAATCAAACACAAACACAGTAATAACCATGTTTTATAATGTGGTCAAGCCCTACCTATGCAAACAAGGCAAACATTCATTAAATAATTATCCAGACACGGAGCATTTGAGCATAACCTAAATCACGTTCATTCTCAAGGGTCGAGCCCTAATCAAAGTTATAATCAACAACTGGGCCAAGCCCTAATAACATATATCACATATTGGGTGCAGTTTTCTTACCTTAGGTCCAAGTGCAATGTGTATTAAGAACGACCCTCGAGCACGATTCTGGTTCCGAGCCCCTAGCAAAAACCTAGCCATAACCAAAAGAGAATCTTGTCAAAACGAGCGAATAAAGGCTTTTGGACCGAGTCCTAGCCTCCAGGACGTTGAATTCTACTAAACCGGGTAGTAGGATCGACCCCGAGCCCTTAGGTTTGAGTTCGCGGACTCAAAAACCCTCCTGGGGTTCAAAACCCTTCAAGCAATGTGACTAAAAAAAAAGGAGCTGTGATTCGCCCCAAGTCAGAGAGCCTAAGCTTTTCTCTGATTCGACATGCACCGCAGCGCGCCCTAATAGGCGCCATGGCTCAAATGGCCCAAAGGCACCTGCTTCTCCCAGGGTTCAAGAGAGTCGCGACGCCCCAAGAACAGGGTCGCGAGTTGACATGGAAACTCTGTTTTTTCTCTGTTTTGCTCAAGCCAAATCCCTCCAAAAACCTATCCCAACATAGCTAAAACTCAAAAGTAAAGATCCCAATCAATTCAGTGGCTCAAAACCATCAAAACTCAAGTAAAAGCTTGGACAAAACCCCATCAATTTCCCAAATCAGAACTGAGTTTCTAAAACTACTAAAACTTAACTAACAACCAGAAAAACACAAATATTTAGGGCTATAATCCGTTACCGCTATCCCCCTAATCAATGGTAAGTCTTTCCCCAAGCAATCTCGAGCCTACGCTAGCCTCGATTCCCATTAAACCGCAAGAAATCCCAATGAATTGAAAGAGAGAGTGTTGAGAGAGTTGTGTGAACGTCTTTGAGTGTTTATGAGGTTTACTTAAACTCTAAGTAATCTTAAGCAAATCTTGAGGCTTGGGGTACCAAAAACGTCCCAAAGGGAAAAATGGTCAAAATCCCCGATATTCCATCATAATCTCACTAACCCCAAATATATCCTCGAATATTTATTCCCGTTACCCAATAATCTAGTAATGTACTAGATACCCAAAATACCCCTTGACTCACCCCAGTCAGGTATTAGGTCTTGTTGTGACTTTCCTGCTAACTTGCTCCCTAGGATCGTCTCATGCTAAGTAACCCAGATATATCCACATAATAATATGGTCCCACACATATATCACATATATGCCAAATATACCCATAACAGACCAAATTATGAAAATTTCCCTTCTAATAAGAAATAGGCCCACATGCATATTTAATACACCTAAACATGCATATCTAGTCATATTATCATATAACTCACATAGTCAAGTAATTACACACATATATCACATAAACATATCATTTTAATAAATTTTCACCCTGGCCCCCTAATCAAGGCCCTAAGCCTTATTAGGTAATTTGGGACATTACAAATACCCCCCCCCCCCCCCCCTTATAGAAATTTTGCCCTCAAAATTTTACCTGAAAAACTGAGGATACTGATTCTGCATGTATGCCTCCATCTCCCAGGTCGCTTCCTCGACCTTGTTGTTCCTCCATAATACCTTAACTAAAGGTATAGTCTTGTTCCTCAGCACCTTGTCCTTCCTGTTTAAAATCTGAACTAGTTGCTCCTTATAGGACAAATCTGTCTCCAGTTCCAGATCCTCATAACTAAATACATGAGTCCCATCTGATACATACTTCCTCAGGATGGAAATATGAAATACGTTGTGCACACTAGACAGTGCAGGGGGTAAGGCCAACCTATAGGCCACCTGATCGATCCTCTTTAGGATCTCAAATGGTCCAACAAACCTAAGGCTTAGCTTGCCCTTCTTCCCAAATCTATTCACCCATCTCAGTGGTGAAACCCTAAGGAAGACATAGTCTCCCACATGGAACTCCACATTCCTCCGCTTTGGGTCTAAATAACTCTTTTGTCTACTCTGAGACGCGAGCATCCTAGCTCTAATCTTTTCAATAGCAAATATTTACTCCAGGACCCTTCAAAGTCCAATACACATGCTCTAAGCATGTCCTCCAATATCTGGATAGTCCTCTAAGACTGACCATCGGACCGAGGATGATAAGTTGTGCTGAAATTCAGCTGTGTACCCATCACCCTCTACAAACTTCCCCAAAACTTGGAAGTAAAGATAGGGTCCCTATCAGACACGATAGACCTCAGAGTCCCATGAAGGAAAACTATCTCTCTCACATAGAGATCTGCATCACTGGTAGAAAGTGAGTTGATTTCGTATATCGATCCACGATGACTCAGACTGAATCGTGTTGGCCCACTGTCCTAGGCAATTCTACCAAGAAATCCATCATGATGTCCTCCCACTTCCACTCTGGGATATCCAGATGTTGCAACCACCCTACAAGTCTCTGATGCTCTGCCATGACCTCCTGACAGGTCATACACTGTAATGACCCACTAATCTAGACTATTTGGACCATTAACGAATCTATACATAAAACTTACATTTTTGCAGAAATACCATAATTTTATTGAGTAACTTGTAAAAATAAGAGTTACTTACAAAATAGCATACTAAGAAGGATATGGGATCCCATTGTCTTTAAAAACAAAAACATGATTTAAATGAAAAGAATTACATAAGAAATGCGGAAAATACATATAAAACCATAAAAAGGTAAAATGAGACTACATCCTCGAATCGAATAACGCTCGGCCCCTTGACTCCATTCACCATCGATACACATCCTCTAAGCGTCACGAATCTTACCGCCTCTAAAGCTTATTTTCCTGCACATAAAACAGAAAGGAATGAGCCTAATGCCCAGCAAGGAAAAATCTAACACATAGTAATACACATAAATTTCATAATAAACGTAAAGACATATCATAACACTTAATACATACACTTATTATAATGGCCATTATTACTTGGGGTCCCATAGACTAAACAAGCTTATGCCCATGAGATTAGTGGGGTCCTACTAGCTAAGTAGGCATATGCCCATAATCTTTTTGTGGTCTTGTTAGTCAAATAGGGCATAAGCCCAAGCCTACAAACATACACATTCATAATATATTCATAACATATCATATTTCATAACATAACACATAAGATAACATAAGCAATACACATATAGATTCTATCCTATTTTCCTTACCAAAGTTACCGGGATATGATGGACTGAGTTGGGACTTTTGGAACACTCCTAAAACCATATGAGAAAGAGTGAGTCTTAAGAAGAAGAAATGAAAATGAATAGGAAGACTAAACCATTGAGAAATATGCTTACCACAACTTATGTGCTTAAGAACTTGGATTCCCTAACCAAAATAAGAATGAGGTTAGGGGACTGAGTAGAAGGCTTTGAGAAAGAAAATAACATGAAACAAATGAAATAGAGTTTCGGGTTTACCTCAAAGACTTGCAAGACCAATCTAACCACAACCGAAATACTAACGAACCTCACTTCCCAAAGTGTTTGATAAGCTTATGATGTTTAAGATTATGACTTTCCCACCCAAGTGTTTAACTCTCACACTCTCCTAGCACTTGCAGCTTCTGAACTTAGAGTAAAAGGTGAATAAATGGCTGGGTACTAGGTCCTATTTATAGAGTTTGGGAATGAAAGTATCTTGATTTTACTTGAATAAAAATAATGGCTTTTTAGGTGAAAAATATTTGAATAATCGTTCAGCAGAGGCTGAAGACTCGTTCAAAAGATGCTGGACTTATGAAGAAGTTTGAATGGCTGAAAGGAAAAGAATTAAAAAATGTTTGAATTTATGCTGGAGGAGGCGATATATCGCCCCCTTTAGGCGATATATCGCCTGGGCCAGTATGCCCGAGGCGACCGTGCATCGTCTCGTGTTTTCTGTATCTACGTGCTGCGATATATCGCCCCCTATAGCTGCGATATATCGGCACACGCTGAATATTTAAACACGAAATTACACATTTTTAGCTAAGTTTGAATGGAGTAAACAGCCTTGACTAAGCCTTCAACGTATTCAAAGCTGCTGACTGACCCAATAACATTCAAACTTTACCCTTATTTAATTTAATCCTCAAAAATACTTAATCCTTAATCACCATTCATAACATGTGCTTAAAATCCTATTGGTTGATATCTAAACCTTATAATATAACAAATATTATCCTTAATATCAGTCATATAATAAAACCTTAGGTTATACTTAATATTCTTAAACTATAGGTTAAACTTAGAAAATCTATAAGTACTACTATGAGTGTCCAAATAATTCCCGGTCTGAACCAAAAATCCACAGTAACAAAGATAATACTATACATACTATAATACTACTAAATAATTAGCTAAGTAAATTTCTTGGACTCTACATACACCTTGCCACGTACTCAGTCATGTCCCTCTTCATCCTAGGCCACCAATATAAAACTTTCATATCCTGGTAAATCTTCATGGTGCCTGGATGTAGAGAATAAGGGGTAGTATGAGATTAATCAAGAATCTCCCATCTGATCCCAATGTCTATCAGAACACAAATCTAGTCCTTGTATCTCAGTAAGCATATGTTTGACACTGTATAGTCCTTATCTACTCCAGCTAGGATGTTCCCTCTGAGCTTTCCCAACTGAGGTTTCACTCAATTGCTTATCCTTAATCCTCTCCAAAAGAGTAGAATGCAAGGTGATGTTGGCTAACTAGCCCACCACTAGCTCAATTTCTGCTCTAGTCATAATGTCAGCTAGCTCCTTGGATATCTGCCTGACACTATACAACTGTCCCGGACCCTTCCGGCCTAAGGCATTTGCTACCATGTTGGCTTTCCCTGGGTGATAGAGGATCTCACAACCATAATACTTTACCAGCTCTAACCAATGTCTCTGCCTCATGTTTAAATACTTCTGGGTGAAAAAGTATTTCAAACTATTGTGATCTGTGTATATCTTACACTTCTCACCATATAAGTAGTGCTACCACACCTTAAGTGCAAAAACCACTACTGGAAGTTCTAGATCATGTGTGGGGTACCTTTACTCATACTCATTCAGTTGACATGATGCACAGGCAATCACCTTCCCTGTCTGCATAAGGACACAACCTAGGCCCTGCCTCAAGGCATCACAATAAACCACAAACTTGTCCTGGTCTGTAGGAAGACTCAGAAATGGAGCGGTGATCATACTCTTCTTCAATCCCTAAAAACTTTCCTCGCACTTGTCTAACCATATGAACCTTTGATTCTTGCATGATAACTCTATTAGTGGTGACACAATCTTGGGAAATTCCTCCACAAAGCGTCTGTAATAACCTACCAATCCCAAGAAACTTCTGATCTCTGAAGCATTCGTCAGCCTTGGCCAATCTCTGACTGCCTCAATCATCGCAGGATCCACCATAATCCAATCCTTACTAACTATGTGACCTCAGAAAGTCACCTGCAGCAATCAGAACTCACACTTCTTGAATTTCGCATACACCTTGTGCTCTCTCAACCTCTGTAGTACCAATCTGAGATGTTGCTCGTGCTCTATCTCTGACTGAGAGTATACTAATATATCGTCGATAAAGACGATCACAAACCAATCCCGGGAATATTTGAACACCCTATTCATCAGGTCCATAAATGTTGCTGGGGCATTAGTCAGTCCAAATGACATCACCAAAAACTCATAATGCCCGTACCTAGTGCAAAATGTTTTCTTCAGTATATCCTCCTCCCCGATCCTTAACTGGTGATAACCAGATCGAAGATCTATCTTTGAGAATACTGTCCTACCATGTAACTGATCAAATAGATCATCAATCCTTGGTAGAGTATACCTGTTCTTGATAGTCAACTTGTTCAGTTCTCTATAATTGATATACATACTCAAAGAAACATCTTTCTTCTTCACGAAGAGAGCTAGTGCGTCCCATGGCGAGTAACTGGGCCTGATAAAACTCAAGTTTAGTAATTCCTGTAATTGAACTTTTAGTTCCTTCAGATCTGTTGGAGCCATCCTATAAAGTGCCCTAGACACTGGTTTTGTCCCTGACGCTAGTTCAATCACAAACTCTATCTCCCTATGTGGAGATAACCCTGGCAGATCCTCTAGAAACACATCCAGAAACTCACAAACTATATTGATCTGTCCTGGTCCCACAAGCACAACCTAAGTGGTATCCACCACGCTAGCTAAGAATCCTATGCATCCCCCCATGCATAGTGCCAACAAATACAAAGGGTCCTCACCCTCAAGCTCAAAGGATACTATTTTATTCTTGCAATCTATTGTTGCCCCATACTTCTCTAGCCAGTCCATACCCAAAATTATTTCAAAATCAGTCATAACTAACTCTACCAAGTCAACTATCAATTCCCTGTCAACCACTATCACTGGTAGTGATCTAACCCATCTCCTGGAAACCACTAACTCCCTAGTAGGCAGCATTGTACCAAACCCCACAGGAGAAAAGTCACACGGTCTACACAATCCATCTATAATCCTACTAGCAACAAAAGAGTGCGTAGCACCTGAGCCAATCAAAATAGTATAAAGGGTCCTAGCACTAGAAAGCTGACCTGTAACCATCGAGAGACTAGCCTCGGCCTCTGCCTGGGTCAAGGTGAGCACCTGAGATGGCTTCAGGCTGTCCACCTTCTTGAGCTCTTCCTTTTCGACTTTCGGGCAGTCCTTCATCAAGTGTCCCACACTCCCGCAGACAAAGTAGGCCTTCGCCCGATATTCCCCAATATGGCGCCTCCTGCACTGAGTACACTCTGTGAATGCTTTCCAGGTCTCACCGCCACCCTGGTGGATATCTATATGCCCTATGGCCTCCTATCTAGCCATGGACCTGAAACTTTATATGGAGTCTTTCTCTTTTGGTCACTAGGACACCACCCTTACCAAAGCCTGCACATGGAGGTCCTGGCCTCCTATAATACCTTCTCATTGCATTCTCATGCCAGATCTTGTTCTCTGCGCTCTCAGTTGTAAGCGCCTTCTCCACAATCGGTGCATAGGTAGTCACCCCTAGCACAGTAATAATAAGAACATCCCAGGCTATCATAGGTTGTAGCCCCTGGAGAAACCTCTCTTTTATGGTCCCATCAGTGGGCACCGAATCCTTGGAAATTTTTTCCATTATATCGAACTTCAAGGCATAATCAGTCACTGTCATGTTGCTCTAAAGTAACTTACTAAACCCCTTAACCTTTTCAGCTTTAACTGCGTCATTGTAGTATTTCTCATTGAACAGAGTTCTGAATTCTTCCCATTCCATAATATTTACTGCCCTAGTCTAGGATACCACCTCCCATCATATTCAGTCATCCTCTCGAAACATGTAAGTGGCGCAGGCCACTCTCTCATTACCACCTACCCTCATAAAATCCAGGATGGTGATTATCATAGTCATCCACTATTCACCCTTCAGTGGGTCTGAGCTACCCTAAAAAGATGGAGGTTGTTGTTTCCTGAACCTCTCATATAGGGGTTCCCATCTATCTCTCCCTGCCTGGGGCTATGCTGCCACTGGTACCTCTGGCTGTAATAGTGCCGGTACTACAGGCTGTAGGTTCCCTGCTGGAACCTGTTGCTGTCTCAAGAGGCAAATCTCATCTTCCTGCCTCTGTAACCTGGCTTGCATATTAGCAAGCATCTGTTGCTAGTTTTCTGGAGCTGGTGGTGGGGCCTGGCCCTGGTCATTCTCTTCCCTAGCCTGCATCTCTTGGCCAGCCAACCTCTTTGACCTTCGAGGAAGCATAATGATAACTATTCCACTCTGTAGTGATCAAATCGATCATTAGGTAAGTAATAACTATACCTCTTGTCGCCTAGCGGTCCAAGACCGAACAAACAAATAGATGCAATGCTAATAAGCATGCCAACACATAATATACTTAATCATGGTGCTAATAAGCTCTTCATGATATTCATCAGCAAATAGTGATATTAATAAGCATTCCCTGACCTATATGCAATTAATAACGCTAACAAGCGCATTCTGACCTACATGTCCATATAACAACCCTAATAAGCGGTTCCTTTGCATTCACAAGCAATAATAATGCTAATAAGTATGTTCATTATCATTCATGCAACAGGAAAGGGCCAGACCCTATCAGAATATCTCATGCTCCTAAATCAGGCATGCAGATAAGGTATAAACATCTATTTTAAATAGTTAAACACTTAATCATATAAGTAGTTACCAAACCTTGAATCGAGCTTGCCTTTGGTGGCGAGTGTACATGCCTGGCCAGTCTTCAGGAACCCTTAAATCTTGGCAGCTCTAATACAAATTTGTAATGTCCTCCAAATCCAGGACCGTTACATTGTGTACTTTAAATAGTGTCAGACTTGCTAATCAAATCATTTGGTTATAAATGTGTAACTAAGGTTAATGTCAAGGGTTAGGGTTAAATTTTTTGGTCAAAGGAAACATTGACTCTTCATTTGAAAGTTTCATACATACATGGGATCGCAAAATATTACAAACAGATGTTTAAAAGGGCATATACAAATCAAAAGTTACAACCAGCTGGCCTAAACGGCAAAATAAGGGATACAACCTTAGTTCCTCTGAGATATCCTCGATCGTTGTGGAAGAGCAACTGCATATGTACATGTCGCCACCGAAGCTCTCTAACTCATGGCTAGTCTAGCTTTCCTTTTCCCTTACATGCACCACATAGCACCAGTGAACCAAGGCTCAGCAAGAAAACTCAAACATGTGCATGAACAGTAAATACAAAATTCCAAATACATATCTAGCATGCCCATCAATAATAACCTACTCATGGATGCAAAAAATTATAAATAAATGATCATTGGATCATCATGGGGCCCGTTGCCCTGAAGAGATGACCATAGAGTCAACTTGGGGCTCTATGCCCTAGCTATGTGACCATAGAGTCACCTGGGGCCCTTGCCCTTAGCTCTGAGTAACTAGCCATAGAGCCAGCTAAGTGCTTGGTTTTCCAATGACCATAGGGTCGACCTTCATAATAGTACATCCCTAATTGGGCCTAAGCCTCTCGACCAGCGCGCAACGCACTATTGCTGCCCTTGACTAATAAGTCAAGGCCTTAACCAGACATTCAGATAACCAGACAATCAGATATAGATACAGATACAGATACAGATACAGATAAGCATACTTCAAACAATACAAGTATGCATTCGAATAAATCATGGTATTTTCACCAATCAAATACAAACACAGTAATAACCATGCAAACAAGGCAAGCATTCATTAAAGAATTATCCAGACATGGAGCATTTGAGCATAACCTAAATCGCATTCATTCTCAGGGGATGAGCCCTAATCATAGTTATAATCAACAACCGGGCCAAGCCCTAATTACATATATCACGTATTGGGTGCAGTTTTCTTACCTTAGGTCCGAGTGTAACGTGTATTAAGAACGACCCTCAAGCACGATCCTGGTTCCAAGCCCCTAGCGATAACCTAGACATAACCAATAGAGAATTGTCCAAATGAGTGAATAAAGGCTTCCAGATCGAGTCCTAGCCTCTAGGACGTCGAATTCTACTAAACCGGGTAGTATGATTAACCCTGAGCCTGGGTAGTATGATTGACCCCGAGCCCTTAGGTTTAAGTTCCCGCACTCAAAAACCCTCCCAAGGCTCAAAACCGTTCAAATGCTGCAGCACAAAACAAATGAGCCATGACCCACCCCAAGTCAGAGAGCCCAAGCTCTCCTCCGATTCGACATGCACCGCGACGCGCCCTAACAGACACCGCTACTCAAATGGCCCAAAGGCACCTGCTTCTCCCAGCATTCAAGAAAGCTGCGATGCCCCAAGAATAGGGTCGTGACTCAACATGGAAACCCTTTTTTTTCTTCATTTCCCTCAAGCCAAATCCCTCCCAAAACCTATCCCAACGTAGCTAAAACTCAAAAGTAAAGTTCCCAATCAATTCACTGGCCCAAAACAATCAAAACCCAAGTAAAATCTTGGCCAAAACACCATCAAATTCACAACTCTGAACTGAATTTCTAAAACTCCAAAAACTTAACTAAAATCCAGAAAAACATAGAGACTGGCAGCTTTGATATATTTATACCACATTCTCCTAATGCTTTACATCTCCAAAATATACTATGTGTTCCCCAAATTACCAAAAATTTTCTATCTACTTCTTAGCTAACCCATGACAACACTGTTTAGTTTAGATTTATGCCGATTATTGTCTTCTGAAGGATCTGAACACGAAGGAGGTGCTTTTAGGAGTGCATAGCAATGGGCTTTATCAGTTTCGGGTTGTTCAGTTATCTTCTCACAATGTTTCATCAACACCTTACAGTCATTGTGTCTCAGTCATTTCACCTAGCTCTAGTTCAGTACCCTCTTTTAATTATGCTAAATCAAATGTATTCAATATAGTCCCTAGTGGTGAATCTCTTCTTATTGAATTAAAAGTCAATTCCAATGTGTGGAACTTTAGGCTTGGTCATC
Source organism: Humulus lupulus (assembly GCF_963169125.1). Lineage (NCBI taxonomy): Eukaryota > Viridiplantae > Streptophyta > Magnoliopsida > Rosales > Cannabaceae > Humulus > Humulus lupulus. Next base: position 47,705,409 of record NC_084801.1, on the reverse strand, counting down.
CTAACATTAATGTAATGAAAATTATGCTAGCAAATGAAAAAGTTTCTCTTTCTTCTACTCATTTTTGTGATGCCTGCCATATTGGCAAATCAAAGCACAAGCATTATGCTCCTTCTCATACCAAAGAATCCAAGCCGTTAGAACTAATACATTTCGATGTTTGGGGTCCAGCTCCCATTCTATCTAAAGATGGTTATCGTTATTATGTTCATTTTATTGATGAATATAGTAATTTCACCTGGATTTTTCCTCTCAAGCTCAAATCTGAAGTTAAAACCATCTTTATTGATTTTCAAATTTTTGTTGAGAGAAAATTTGAAACCAAAATTAAAACATTATAATCGGATTAGGGGGGTGAATATAAAAGTCTTGTGCCTTTTCTCAGTTCCTTAGGCATTCATTTTCAACATCCATGTTCCCACTCATCCTCAAAATAGTAAATATGAGCGAAAGCATCGCCATATCGTAGAAATGGGACTCACTCTTCTCACCCAAGCTTCTATTCCACTTCAATATTGGTGGGAATCATTTAGCACAACCACTTTTTTTATCAATCATTTATCTATACCAACACTCAGTCACAAATCACCCATTGAAACTCTCTTTGTTCTCTAACCCAATCTCCATTTTCTCAAGGTTTTTGGTTGTGCTTGCTTCCCTCATATAAGAGCCTATAATTGCCACAAGCTTGATTTTTGTTAAGCCAAGTGTGTCTTCCTCGGCTATAGTTTAAACCACCAAGGATACAAGTGTCTTCACCCTTCTAGTCGCATCTATATAGCCCAAAGTGTTACCTTTAATGAACATGAGTTCCCTTTTTCTACTGGTTTTCAGGTTGCTAATTCCACATCTTCTTCTTCTTAGTTTTCATCTTCAAATATTCAATATCATCACTGGCTTTCATCTTTCTACTCAAATGTCTCTGAATATGACTCTACCAACCCTGCTGATATGTACACATGCTTGACAAACCCCATGGCATCTCCTTCAACACCAGCTTCATCTTCAAGTTCCTCAGATAATCTACATTTATCTCCAAAGTCAGTAACCTCTTACCTGAAGTTCATTTTCCCATTGATATGGTCTCTCCTCTTCCCATTTCCACATCCTCTGCCTCCCCATCACCACCACCATCCCCACCTCCTCCTTCTCATCCAATGATTACTCGCCCCAAGGAAAGTATTTTTAAACCCAAAACTTTTATGGCTTATTCATCTTCTGGTCATTCTCCACTTGCCCTCACCACCTTCACACCAGAAACAGTCACTGTTGCCTTAACCAATCCTGCTTGGAAACGAGTCATGGATGATGAATACGAAGCATTATTGAAAAATAAAACTTGGAGTATGGTGCCTCCTCCTCACTCGCATATTGTCGACAACAAGTGGGGTTTTCATCTCAAACTTAGCCCAGATGGTACAATTCAATGCCATATATCGTGTCTTGTTGCCAAAGGATTTCAGCAGCAACCCGGGATTGATTTCTTTGAAACTTTTAGTCCCGTCGTTACGCCCTCTACCATCTGTGTTATTTTCTCTCTTGCTGTCACATTTAATTGGGACATTCAGCGAATTGATTTTAACAATGCCTTTCTCAATGACACTCTAGAATAAGAGGTTTATATGGCCCAACCTGATGGCTACGTTGATGTTCATCACCCTCATTATGTGTGTAAACCTCATCGTGCTCTCTATGGTCTCAAACAGGCACCTTGCGCCTGGTTTGATCATCTTCGCACCACTCTTATTCGACTTGGCTTTCAAAATTCAGTCTCCGATAGCTCCCTCTTATTCTACAATCGTGGTGATGCTCTTCTTTTTGTTCTTGTCTATGTCGATGATATTTTGCTCACCGGTAATCACTCTCAGCAAGTCACTTCTATTATTTCTTAACTTAGTAACTGTTTTGCTCTCAAGCGTCTTGGTTTGGTACACTACTTCCTTTGTTTTGAGACAACTAGGGGGCTGATGGGATTCATTTGTCTAAAACAAAGTACACCATTGATTTGCTAAAAAAGACCAATATGCTACAAGCCAAATCCTGTCCAACTCCCACAAACAAGAGCAATAATCTTCGATTGCAAGACAACAAGCCATTTGAACATATCACACTCTATTGAAGAATTATAGGTGCAATCCAATATCTCACTCTCAGCAGACCGAACATAGATTTTTTGCCAATAAGTCAATTCTTGCAAGCCCCTACTCAAAATCATTGGCAAGCCTGGAAGAGAATTCTAAGACATTTAATAGGTACAATCAGTGAGGGCAATCACTTTACTCTAGCACCTAATCTTACCAACGAAAGCTTTTGTGACTTAGATTGGGCAAGTTCTCCTGATGATCGTAAATAAACTTTTGGGGAGAGTGAGATAACACCACCAAAAGAAATAGAATCTACACAAAATTTGGAGTGAGAGAGACATAAAAAATATTGAGAAAGAACATGCAAACTATAACGCCCCTAATTACCTAATAAGGTTTTAGGCCTTGATTATGGGGCCAGGATGGCAATTTATGAGAATTTTGTGTATATGTGATATATGTGTATGATTATATGACTACATGAGTTATATTGTAATATGACTGGATATGCATGTTTAGGTGTATTAAATATGCATGTGGACCCGTTTCTTATCAGAAGGGAAATTTTCGTAATTTGGCCCGTTATGGGTATATTTAGAATATATGTGCATATATGTAATAAATGTGCATATATGTAATATATGTAAGAGACCACATTATTATGTGGATATATTTGGGTTACTCGGCATGATGTGATCCTAGGTAGCAAGTTAGCAGGAAAGTCACAACGGTATCCAATACCCGACTCGGGGTGAGTCGAGGGGTATTTTGGGTATTAAGCACATTACCGGAATATTGAGTAATGGGAGTAAATATTTGAGGATATATTTGGAATTAGTGAGATTAGGAGGGAATCCCAGGAGTTTTTACTATTTTTGCTTTGGGGACGTTTTGGTACTTCGAGCTTCGGGATTTGCTTAAGGTTACTTAGAGTCACCCTCACGCTACTCTCTCTCTCTCTCTCTCTCTCTCTCTCTCTCTTGTTGTTTGAGGAAATTCTCTAAATTGTGAGGAGGAAAGGTTGAATCAAGGGGAATCGATGCAAGTTTAGGCTCGGGTATGCTTGGGGAAATTCTTAGCATCGCTTAGGGTAGCCAAGGTAACGATTTCTAGCTTTAATTCCCTGAATTTTCTCTGGTTTTAGTTAAGTTTGAGTTTAGAAACTCAGCTCTAAATTTTGAGATTTGAGGAGGTTTTTGGCCAAATTTTTGCATGGGTTTTGATGATATTGGATTGCTGAATCGTTTGGGAGCTATGTTTTGGGATTGGGCTATGTTGGGATAGGTTTATGTAGGGTTTTGGATTGAGAAAAGTGGAGGAAAAACATAGTGTACATATGCCGCCTGCTCGTTCGCCACGACCAAAGCTATCAGTTGGAACTAGGGTTGGACCTTGAATTTGCCGCCAAAGTCAGATTTTGTATTCGTTTTTGGGTTTGTAACCATTTTTAACTTCTGACCATTATTGTTGCTGGACTGATTACTGTTGTTGTTGTGGTTGTTGTTCCGACCATTCTGAGGTTGACTCTGCTATTTAGGCTCAGGCTTACTGGCCTCCTCTTTACTAACATTCATCTGTAGCCTTTCTACTTCTATTGTCATTTCTAGAACATCGGCATAGGTAGTATTTCCCGGGTTTGCTAACTTAACCCCTAGCTCAATCTTTGGTCGAAGTCCTCTAACGAACTTAATTACCCTCAGAAAGTCAGTTGGAACCATTTTTGGTGCAAACTTGGCTAATTGATCAAACTACCGAGCATATTCTGCTACTGATAAGTTCCCTTGCTTCAGACCAGTGAACTCCTCAACCCTTGAAGCGATGACTGCCGAATTGTAGTAATTTTTGTGGAACAGCTCCACAAATCTGGTCCAAGTCATTGTGGCGACATCGTGAGTCTGCTTGTAGAGTCCAAGAACTTTACTTAGCTAAGATAGATAGTAGTATGATAGTATTTATAGCATTATCTTTGTTACTATGGATTTTTGGTTCAGACCGGGAATTATTTGGACACTCATAGTAGTACTTATAGATTTTCTAAGTTTAACCTATAGTTTAAGAATATTAAGTATAACCTAAGGTTTGATTATGTGACTGATATTAAGGATCATATTTATTATATTATAAGGTTTAGACATCAACCAATAGGATTTTAAGCACATGTTATGAATGGTAATTAAGGATTAAGTATTTTGGAGGATTAAATTAAATAAGGGTAAAGTTTGAATGTTGTAGGGTCAGTCAGCAGCTTTGAATACGTTGAGGGCTTAGTCAAGGCTGTTTACTCCATTCAAACTTAGCTAAAAATGTGTAATTTCGTGTTTAAATATTCAGCGAGTGCCGATATATCGCAGCTATAGGGGGCGATATGTCGCAACCCGTAAATACGGAAAACACGAAACGATGCACGGTCGCCTCGGGCATACTGGCCCAGGCGATATATCGCCTACAGGGGGCGATATATCGCCTCCACCAGCATGTTTTCAAATACTTTTGAATTCTTTTCCTTTCAGCCATTCAAACTCCTTCAACAGTCCAGCATCTCCTGAACGAGTCTTCAGCCTCTGCTGAACGATTATTCAAATGATTTTCACCTAAAAAGCCATTATTTTTATTCAAGTAAAATCAAGATACTTTCATTCCCAAACTCTATAAATAGGACCTAGTACCCAGCCATTATTCACCATTTGCTCTAAGTTCAGAAGCTGCTAGTGTTAAGTGAGTGTGAGAGTGTAAACACTTGGTTTGGGGAAAAACTATAAGCTTAAACATCATAAGCTTATCAAACACTTTGGGAAGTGAGTTCTATAGTATTTCGGTGAAGGTTAGATTGATCTTGCAATCTTTGAGGTAAACCCAAAACTCTAGTTCCTTTCTGTATTTTATGTTATTTCCTTTCTCAAAACCTTCTACTCAGTCCCCTAACCTTATTCTTATTTTGGTTAGGGAATCCAAGCTCTTAAGCATATAAGTTGGTAAGTATGTTTTTATGGTTTAGTCTTTCCATCTCTTTCATTTCATCTCCTTTCTTTAGACTCACTCTTTCTTATGGTTTTAGGAGTGTTCCAAAAGTCCCAACTCAGTCCATAATCCCGGTAACTTTGGTAAGGAAATAGGCTAGAATCAACATGTTATGTGATTATGTTATCTATATGTTTTATGTTATTAAAAGTGTTATGATATATGTGTATGTTTGTAGGCTTGGGCATATGACCCATATGACTAACAAGACCCCAAATGGGTTATGGGCATATGACCTACTTAGCTAGTAGGACCCCACTAATCCCATGGGCATATGCTTGTTTAGTCTATGGGACCCCAAGTAATAATGGCCATTATAATAAGTGAATTATGTGTTATGATATGTCTTTACGTTATTATGAAATTATGTTTATGTTTATGACTATGTGTTAGATTTTTCCTTGCTGGGCATTAGGCTCATTCCTTTCTGTTTATGTGCAGGAAATAAGCTTTAGAGGTGGAAAGATTCGTGACGCTTGGAGGATGTGTATCGATGGTGAATGGAGTCAAGGGGCCGAGCGTTATTCGATTCGAGGATGTAGTCTCCTTTTAAATTTTTATGATTTTATGTGTATTTTCCGCAACAAATATGTAATGTCTTTCATTTTTAAGTTATTTTTGTTTTAAAGACAATGGGTACCCATATCCTACTTATTATTTATGAAAGTAACCTTTGTTTCTACAAGTTTATAATAAATTGTGGTATTTTCGCAAATATATGTTTTAGTAAGAATATGTATGTATAGTTCGATAATGGTCCAAGAGTCTAGATTAGTGGGTTGTTATAGTTGGTATCAGAGCAAACGGTTCCTTCGCATGAAGTTCTCCTCGATACACATGCTCAAAGCTCCGAATCGGACCGCCAAGTAAGTGTTTAAGTTACAAGTTACAAGTTACTTTGTCTATGTGTATAGCTAACGACTTTAGTGTTTATGTTTCAGTTAAGAATGAATGGAGCTTTAAGCAATGAGGATATCCGAGCCATTAAGGCTTTAAAAAGAATAAGGGAGCCAAGAAACACCGTAGGAGCACTAGAAAAGATCACTCGAAGATTGATCTTGTTCCACAAAGAGATAGGTCACCTTCAAGAGTCTAAGCAAATCATGATGAGAGCTGCAGAACAATATGTCCTAGTAATTAGGCTTTTAAAAGATTTTCCTTCAGCAATTTTAACTTTAGAAGAAATATGGGAGAATATAAATAATGATGATGACTTACAAGCAGCCCTAAGATATTATTCTCTCATACTTAAGTTCACCTATGATTTAGAGTTTCAATTCACTAATGAGCAACAACATAGGATCTTCTTGAATCTTCCCCGAGGAAATTTTGAGGCTCAAGACAATGATGATTATAAGGAGATAGATAATGATATGCTAGATGAAGGATCGGATGTAGAAGATCCCGATTTTTAGAATAGCTAGTTTTTCATTGTTTGTTTTGTTTATTTCTTTATTTTATGATTGTAATAAGTGAAAATCTTTTTCCAAATTGATTTCATGTTATTTTATTTTCATGTATGAGTTTAATTTTATTTTCGCAATCATAATAAGTAATAAATAAAATGAATAATGACTAAGTTCAGTGAGGGTGGATACAAATCAATGAACCAAGTTTCTTTATTGAGAGTTAGGGGGCCTTAGTAGTGGGAACGATTTTACTGATCCCAGCCCTCCCTCAATATGGTTAACTTTGGAACAAAGATAAGTTTCGAGCCTGAGAATTAAGTCATATAGGATGATTAGAAACACACCTAGAAAATAAAGATGACTTGTTTTTCTAAGTATAGAAACCCACTCTAATAATAAATAAAGACCTATATAATTTTTCATAAGAAGTCATAATAAATAGGTCCGAGATATGTTTGTTTTAGAATAAGTTTTTGCCTTAGAGCCTATTAGGGTAAGTTCTAACAAGTTCTCGACTGTTAGAACTTTTGGTGAAGATGTCGCTCCGAAGATCTGCACGCACCAACGGAAACGCCTCCAACGTTGTTCCAACGATCAATGATGCCCTCCAGTTCGCAGAAGAGGAGTGCGTACTACTACTAGCCGCAACGCGCCGACACCGTCAGCTGACAACACCGCGGAAATCGCTAGACGGCGACAACAAGTCGAGGAACTCTTGCAGCAACAACGTCAACAGGCGCAGCCTCAGCCTCCGCCGCAACTGCAGCCGCAGCTACAACAAATGGCCCTAGCACCCCAACAAGTTGGTCCATATGGGGGATGGCCAGTGACGAACTACGCGCCACATCCAGTACCGAATATGGAGTCAGTGTATGAAAGGTTCCGCAAGCAGCACGCTCCAAACTTCGAAGGGACTATAGACCCCTTTGAGGCAGAAGAGTGGCTAAGGAATGTGAAGCCAATTCTTATGCACATGAATCTCAGTAATGCAGACCGCATATCCTGCGTCTCGTCATTACTCAAGAAGGATGCCAGAATATGGTGGGACTTAGTTCAGCAGACTAACGATGTCACCACCATGATGTGGACAAAATTTAAGGAGCTATTCCACAAGAAGTATTGCACCTCGGCAGTCATCGCTAATGATAGAAGAATATGCTCGTCAGTTCAACAGATTAGTCAAGTTTGCACTAGAGTTGGTCCCAACCGACTTTACGAGGTTGACCAAGTTCGTCAGAGGACTTAGACCAAAGATGGAATTAAGGGTTAAGTTAGCAAACCTGGGAACCACTACCTATGCCAATGTTCTAGAAACGGCAATAGAAGTAGAAAGGATTCAGATAAATGTTAATATGGAGAAGAAGGATTAAACGATGGTTCTAGACCAAGGTCTTTGGCTTGACCCAAGGAGGAACCCATGCTAGTAACAAGGATTTACAGGTCAGATCCTATCCTCGATAGTATATGTTCTAGTATCGCTTGATTGGTAACAGTATACTCGTATATCTCGTTAGGAATGATAGAAAAACTAGACAAACCTAGTGAAAGATTTAGAACTAGGTTTGTAACCGAGTTGCCTTCGGGCAAAGTAGTTCTATCATCACGAATAGTACGAGGCGTACCAATCAAGATTAAGGACATAGAACTAGAAGGAGACCTGATAGAGCTAGTGATCAAGGACTTCGACGTAATACTAGGCATGGATCGGCTAGCACGACATGGCACAACAATCGACTGCAAACGCAAGAAGGTGATGTTCGAGACCCCTGACGGCCAGAGACGATGCTTCATGGGACAAGCTTCAGGATTACGCACCCCGTTAGTGTCATCTCTCAAAGCTCAACAAAGGATAGAGAAAGGATGGCAAGCGTTCTTAGCCAGCAGCACGAACGTGGAAAGGGAGACGCCACTTAAGGATGGAGATGTTCGATTATACAAGATTTTCCAGAAGTTTTCCCCGATGACTTGCCAGGATTGCCGCCAACTAGAGAAATAGACTTCACGATAGAATTAGTACCCGGCACCGAGCCTATCTCTAAGGCACCATACCGGATGGCACCTACGGAACTCAAGGAGTTAAAGACGCAGCTACAAGAACTCCTAGACTTAGGCCAAGCCATTCACCATGGGGAGCTTCGGTACTATTCATGAAGAAGAAGGACGGAAGTATGCGGATGTGCATAGACTATCATGAGCTGAACAAAGTAACGATTAAGAACAAGTACCCGCTACCTCGGATTGATGATTTGTTTGATCAACTCCGAGGCGCGACTGTATTTTCTAAGATCGATGTACGGACCGGGTATCATCAGCTCAAGGTAAAGGGAGAAGATATTCCTAAGACAGCCTTTAGGACTCGTTATGGACACTACGAGTTCTTGGTTATGTCTTTTGGTCTTACTAACGCGCCAGCCACGTTTATGGACTTAATGAATAGAGTCTTCAAGGATTACTTAGATAAATTCGTTGTTGTATTCATCGACGATATCTTAGTATACTCCAAGGATGAAGTAGAGCACGAGGAACATTTAAGGATTATTTTGACGCGATTGAAGGAGAATAAACTTTACGCCAAGTTCAAGAAATGCGAGTTTTGGCTTTCACAAGTGGCGTTCCTCGGGCACATCATATCAAAAGACGGAGTTGCAGTGGATCCATCAAAGGTAGAGGCCGTGAAGGATTGGCCTAGACCAAAGAACGCGTCGGAAGTAAGAAGCTTCTTAGGGCTAGCAGGTTACTATAGAAAGTTTGTAGAGGGCTTTTCTAAGATAGCCACTCCACACACCAACCTGACCCGGAAGCAACAAAAGTTTAACTGGAACGATAAGTGTGAAGAAAGCTTCCAGTTGCTTAAGGATAAGCTTTGCTCAACACCAATACTTAGTGTCCCAACACCCAACGATAAGTTCGTTGTCTACTGCGATGCATCAAAGCTAGGATTGGGATGCGTGTTGATGCAAAACGACAAGGTGATAGCCTACGCCTCACGTCAGTTAATGGAGTATGAACAACGCTATCCAACTCACGATATGGAGTTGGCAGCGGTGGTCTTTGCGTTAAAAATCTGGCGCCATTATCTTTACGGAGAACGGTGCGAGATTTATACGGACCACAAAAGTTTAAAATACTTCTTTACTCAGAAGGAGCTTAACATGAGGCAGCGCCGGTGGTTGGAATTAGTAAAGGATTACGACTGCGAAATCCTATACCACCCGGGGAAGGCAAACGTAGTTGCCGATGCACTTAGCCGAAAAAGTTATGGGAACTTAGCAGCCTTATCCGGAATAGAAAAGCCGCTTCAGCGGGAGCTGATCAGTGCCGGAATCGAAATGGTTGTAGGCAAGCTGGCTAACTTGTCTATCCAATCAAATCTGCTAGAAGACATACGGAATGGTCAGAGACATGATGGCACACTAGCACCACATATGGATGCAGTCAGAGAAGGCAAGACTACAGATTTCTCAATATCCAGTCAAGGATTATTGAGATATAAGGATCGGGTATGCGTGCCAGACAATCAAAGTATTAAGAAGACAATCCTAGAAGAAGCGCACAATACCCCATACTCAGTTCATCCAGGGTCTACCAAGATGACTTATGACATCAAGGCAGTCTATTGGTGGCCAGGGATGAAGAAGGACATAGCTGAGTATGTATCTAAGTGTCTGGTAAGCCAGCAAGTGAAAGCAAAGCATCAGCGGCCTGCAGGTTTATTGCAACCGCTTAGCATACCAGAATGGAAGTGGAGTGATATAGCCATGGATTTTGTGACGGGGCTACCAAAGACGAACAAGAAGCATGATTCCGCTTGGATAGTAATAGATAGACTAACCAAGTCGGCTCATTTTCTGCCTGTTAGAACGTCATGCACGACATACCAATATGCAGACATCTACATCCAAGAGATTGTACGATTGCATGGAATCCCCAAGACGATAATGTCAGATAGAGGATCAGTATTTACGTCAAAATTTTGGAGAAACTTACAGATAGATATGGGTACTAAGTTAAGCCTTAGTACAACTTTCCATCCTCAGACAGATGGGCAGTTTAAGCGTACGATTCAGATCTTAGAGGTATGCTACGCGCTTGTATACTTGATTTCGGAGGATCGTGGAACAAGTACTTACCGCTGATCGAGTTCTCGTACAACAACAGCTACCAGTCGACGATCGAGATGGCACCTTATGAGTTGCTATATGGAAGAAGGTGACGATCACCGTTGCACTGGGACGAGGTAGGAGAAAGGAAGCTTCTAGGGCCCGAAGATGTTAGACAAGATCAAGAAGCAGTAGCGCTTATTAGACAGCGTATGCTTGCTGCTCAAAGCCGACAGAAAAGCTATGCGGATACCAAGCGACGCGATGTATGATAGTATGATAGTATGATACGTAGAGTCCAAGAACTTTACTTAGCTAAGATAGATAGTAGTATGATAGTATTTATAGCATTATCTTTGTTACTATGGATTTTTGGTTCAGACCGGGAATTATTTGGACACTCATAGTAGTACTTATAGATTTTCTAAGTTTAACCTATAGTTTAAGAATATTAAGTATAACCTAAGGTTTGATTATGTGACTGATATTAAGGATCATATTTATTATATTATAAGGTTTAGACATCAACCAATAGGATTTTAAGCACATGTTATGAATGGTAATTAAGGATTAAGTATTTTGGAGGATTAAATTAAATAAGGGTAAAGTTTGAATGTTGTAGGGTCAGTCAGCAGCTTTGAATACGTTGAGGGCTTAGTCAAGGCTGTTTACTCCATTCAAACTTAGCTAAAAATGTGTAATTTCGTGTTTAAATATTCAGCGAGTGCCGATATATCGCAGCTATAGGGGGCGATATGTCGCAACCCGTAAATACGGAAAACACGAAACGATGCACGGTCGCCTCGGGCATACTGGCCCAGGCGATATATCGCCTACAGGGGGCGATATATCGCCTCCACCAGCATGTTTTCAAATACTTTTGAATTCTTTTCCTTTCAGCCATTCAAACTCCTTCAACAGTCCAGCATCTCCTGAACGAGTCTTCAGCCTCTGCTGAACGATTATTCAAATGATTTTCACCTAAAAAGCCATTATTTTTATTCAAGTAAAATCAAGATACTTTCATTCCCAAACTCTATAAATAGGACCTAGTACCCAGCCATTATTCACCATTTGCTCTAAGTTCAGAAGCTGCTAGTGTTAAGTGAGTGTGAGAGTGTAAACACTTGGTTTGGGGAAAAACTATAAGCTTAAACATCATAAGCTTATCAAACACTTTGGGAAGTGAGTTCTATAGTATTTCGGTGAAGGTTAGATTGATCTTGCAATCTTTGAGGTAAACCCAAAACTCTAGTTCCTTTCTGTATTTTATGTTATTTCCTTTCTCAAAACCTTCTACTCAGTCCCCTAACCTTATTCTTATTTTGGTTAGGGAATCCAAGCTCTTAAGCATATAAGTTGGTAAGTATGTTTTTATGGTTTAGTCTTTCCATCTCTTTCATTTCATCTCCTTTCTTTAGACTCACTCTTTCTTATGGTTTTAGGAGTGTTCCAAAAGTCCCAACTCAGTCCATAATCCCGGTAACTTTGGTAAGGAAATAGGCTAGAATCAACATGTTATGTGATTATGTTATCTATATGTTTTATGTTATTAAAAGTGTTATGATATATGTGTATGTTTGTAGGCTTGGGCATATGACCCATATGACTAACAAGACCCCAAATGGGTTATGGGCATATGACCTACTTAGCTAGTAGGACCCCACTAATCCCATGGGCATATGCTTGTTTAGTCTATGGGACCCCAAGTAATAATGGCCATTATAATAAGTGAATTATGTGTTATGATATGTCTTTACGTTATTATGAAATTATGTTTATGTTTATGACTATGTGTTAGATTTTTCCTTGCTGGGCATTAGGCTCATTCCTTTCTGTTTATGTGCAGGAAATAAGCTTTAGAGGTGGAAAGATTCGTGACGCTTGGAGGATGTGTATCGATGGTGAATGGAGTCAAGGGGCCGAGCGTTATTCGATTCGAGGATGTAGTCTCCTTTTAAATTTTTATGATTTTATGTGTATTTTCCGCAACAAATATGTAATGTCTTTCATTTTTAAGTTATTTTTGTTTTAAAGACAATGGGTACCCATATCCTACTTATTATTTATGAAAGTAACCTTTGTTTCTACAAGTTTATAATAAATTGTGGTATTTTCGCAAATATATGTTTTAGTAAGAATATGTATGTATAGTTCGATAATGGTCCAAGAGTCTAGATTAGTGGGTCGTTACACTGCTGAACTAAGTCCCACCATATTCTAGCATCTTTGTTGAGCAGAGACGAAACACAGGATATGTGGCCCGTGTTGCTGAGATTCATGTGCGCTAGGATCGGCTCCACATTTTTGAGCCATTCTTCCACCTTGAAAGGGTCTGTTGTCCCTTCAAATTTTGGAGCGTGTTGCTTACGAAACCGCTCATAAATTGGCTCCATGTGCTGAGCTGGGTATGGCGCATAGTTCACCATTGGCCATCCCCCATATGGACCAACTTGTTAGGGTGCTGGAGCCATTTGTTGTGGATGTGGTTGCGGCGGAGGCTGGGTCTCAGGCTGAGCCTATTGTCGCTGTTGCTGCAGTAATTCCTCAACTTGTTGTCGTAGTCTGGCAATTTCCGCAGTGTTGTCAACTGGCGGCGGCGGCGCATTCCAGTTGGCAGTAGCACGCACTCCCCTTCTGTGGACTGGAGGGGCTTCATTGATCTCAGGAGCAGCGTTGGAGGCATTGGCATTGGTGCGAGCAAACCTTCTAAGAGAAATCTTTGGTGGAGTTCTAACAATTGAGAAAAACATGTTAGAACTTACCCTAATAGGCTCTACGACAAAAACTTAATCTAAGCAAACATAACTCAGACCTATTAATTTATGATTTCTTATGAAAAGAATTATATAAGCCTTCTTTTATTATTAGAGTGTGTTTCTATACTTAGAAAAATAAGCCATCTTTATAATTTACTAAGTATATTTCTAATCATCCTATATGACTAAATTCTTAGGCTCGAAACTCATCGTTGTTCCAAAGTTAACCATACTGAGGGAGGGCTGGGATCAGAAATCGTTCCCACTACTATGGCCCCCTAACTCTCAATATGGAACCCGGTCCATTGACTTGTATCCACCCTCACCAAACTTTGGTCATTATTTATTAAATTTATTATTTATTATGATTGCAAAAGAAAAATCAAACTCATACATGTCATCAAAATAACATTGATATTTATTTGGAAAAATAGTTTTCACTAAGTACAATCATAAAAGAAAACAAATAATAAATAAAATAAATAAGGAAACTAATCTATTCTAAAAATCGGGATCTTCTACGTTTGATCCTTCATCTAACATATCATCGTCTATTTCTTCATAGTCATCATTATCTTGAGCCTAAAAATGCCCTCGAGGAAGATTCGTAAAGATTTTATGTTTTGGCTCATTTTTGAATTGGAACTCCATCTTAGAGGTGAACCTAAGTATGAGAAAATAATATCTCATAGCTACCGGTAATTCAACTTCATCATCTATCGTCTCCCATATGTCTTCTAAGGCTGCAATTACAGTAGGATAATCTTTAAAAAGTCTAATCACTAAAAAATATTGCTTCGTAGCTCTCATCATGATTTGCTTAGTTTCTTGGAGGTGATCTATCTCCTCGTGGAATAAGAGTAGTCTCCGAGTGGTTCTTTCTAGCACTCCTACGGTATTTCTTGGCTCCCTAATTCTTTTCAAGGCCTTAATAGCTCGGATATCCTCATAAGTTAATGCTCCATTCATTCTTAACTGAAAACATAATGCTAAAATGTTAGCTAAACATATAAACATAATAACTATCACATAAAAACTTACATTGGCGGTTAGATTCGGAGCTTGAGCGTGTGTATCAAGGAGAACTTCATGCGAATGGATCATTGCTCTGATACCAACTGTAATGACCCAACTAATTCTAAGACCTTGGACCATTAAAAACTACTAGACTTAGCTACTAAGAACATACATAAGAAATAATCACAACTTTATTAAAACTCTAAAGTAAATATTGAAATACATAAATGCAGGGTATGGGATCCCATTGTTTTAAAATAAAACATAACTTTAAACTAAAGGAAATTGTTTACAAAGCTAAATGCGGAAAATACATAAAAACATAATTTAAAGAGACTAAAAATGACGTTGTCCTCGAATCGTTCAGGCAGTCCATCGAATCCCTTCATCCTTAATACACAAACCAAGCTTCCAAGAATCCTTCCACCGCCATAACTATTTTCCTGCATACATAAAAATAAAGGAATGAGCCTAATGCCCAGCAAGGAAAATCTACTAGCACATATATCATAAAACATAAACATAAGACTACAAAACATATGACTATAAAACATGCATTATAATGGCCATCATACTTCTTGGGGCTTGCTAGCTAAGCAATCATATGCCCATAAATTTACGGGGCTTAGTTATCTAAACAAGTCATATAAATTTATGGGGCTCTTTATCTAAACAATCATATGCCCAAGGAATAAATTATTGGGACCTGTTATCTAAACAAGTTATATATTTGTTATTTAAACAAATTATGTGATTGTTATCTAAACAATCTATATGCTAAAAAGACTAAAAACATATCATACATATAACATATATCAAAACATAAAAGCATACAAAATCTATCCTATTTTCCTTACCAATACCAGAATTTATGAGAACAAGGACAGGATTTGGAACACTCCTAAAACCAACAATAAGAATGTGAGTAATTCTAAAGAAAGAGATGATAAAGAAATGAACTAAACCACCAAGATTAAACTTACCGACAAGAAACCTTAAGTTCAAAGAACTTAAATACCTAACCAAGAATGGAAACAACGAGTTAGGATTTGAGTAAAGATAACTAAAGGAAACTAAGGAACCATACAGAAATGAACTTAAGATTAGGAATACCTTTGAATATACTAGAACCGAACTACACCTTGATATTGAAAACACACTATAAATCTCACTTCCCAAGTGTTTATAAAGCTTAAGATGATAAAGCTTTTATCCCAACCCAAGTGTTTATCACTCTATAGTAACCCTAGCAGCTTGAATGCTCTGAACACAGCTTGAAGAATGAGAAAAATGGCTGGGTACTAGGTCCTATTTATAGAGTTCGAGGAGTGAACTATCTCCATTTAGCTTGAATAAAAATAATGAGAATTAATTGAAAAATATTTGAATATTCGTTCAGCAGGTGCTGAAGACTTGGTCAAAACGTTCAAAGGCTAGTAAAGAGGTTAGGGAATGAACCAAGCTTGGTTTCAACATCGTTTGAAAATATGTCCCTAGGGCCAATATATCGCTCATCATAGGCAATATATCGCCTGGCCTTATGTCCCGAGTGCTCGTCGTTTCGTTTGTGCGAAATTGACGTGTTTTTCGTATTCCCTGTGTGGCGATACATCGGCTCCTATGCTACGATATATCTGCATACGTGAATATATTAAACACGTAATTGCACATTTTCAGCAAAATTTGAATTGATTAATCAGGTTTGACTGAGTAATACGAGATTCCAGCAAGTTCTAGAAGAGTTTAGAGCTTCTAGAAACTTCTATTTTTGAATTATCCACTTAAAATGCTTAAATCCTCAAATAAACAAGATTGTGACAAATGTCATGCTCCTAATGGTTTTGGAAGATTCTAGAGCTTTCTTGAACTTTCTTATATTTATACTATAATTAAATCCTTAAATAAACATGCACACGACAAGTGTCATGATCTTATTAATTCTATCTAAACCTTATAGTATAATAAATAACATCTTTATAATCAGCTATATTAATCAAACCTTATGTTATAATTAATATTCTTAAACTATAGGTTAAACTTATAAAATCTATACTACGAGTGTTCAACTACTACAACTACCACTACCACTACCACTACCGCCAACTCCAACTACCGTCCATGTACGATCCATACTAGATCTGACCAACTGCCCATCCTACCTTCTCTACGTTCTTGACAACCCATCTATGTACTACCACTACCACTACCACTACCACTACCACTACCACTACCACCACTACTACCACTACCACCACTACCACCACTACCACCACTACCACTACCACCACTACTACCACTACTACTACTACTACCACTACTACTACTACTACTACTACTACTACTACTACTACTACGACGACTACTACTACTACTACTACTACTACTACTACTACTACTACTACTACTACTACTACTACTACTACTACTACTACTACTACTACTACTACTACTACTACTACTACTACTACTACTACTACTACTACTACTACTACGACTACTACTACCACTACTACTACTACGACTACTACTACCACTACGACTACTATTAGGGGGCCAGGAGGGAAATAATTGGTTTATTGTGTTATTATGTGATTATATGAATGATTATGTGAGTTATATTATTATATGGCTATATTTGCATTCATGTGAGCCTGTTTCTTATTAGAAGGGCATTTTCGTAATTTTGGCGTGTTGAGGGCATATTTGTATATTTGGGTGCATATATATGATATATGTGTGAGGCCACATTATTATGTGGATATATTTTAGATACTCAGGACGAGGCGATCCTAGGAAGCAAGTTAGCGGTTTAGTCATAACGGGGTCAAATACTGGGCTCAGGGTGAGCCTAGGGGTAATTTGGTACTTAGTACATTACCGGGATTGAGCGGGTAATGGAAAATTATTTTGTAATCATTTGTGGATATTAGAAGTCACGGGAATTGTGAGTCGTTAATTATGATTAACGGGACAAATGGCTAATGACATGTTTTCCCTTGGGGCATCAAAGGGCCTAGGTTTGACTAAGGGGTAAAAGGGTCATTTTCTAGCTTAAGGGAGGATAAGTGCAGAACATAGTGGAATGAAACACTCATAAATTCTTAGCTATCTTCTCTCTCTTGATCACTCTCTCTCTCTCTCTCTCTCTCTCTCTTGGTTGAATTTTGGGGCAAAGCTAAAGAATTCAAAGCTTGGAGTTCTAGAGCTTGAGGTTTAGGATTGAATTGCAGTGGCTAGAGGGATTCAATTCACAGTTGAGGTAAGGGATTACAAACTTTTTTTTGGTTGGTATCTTGCTTTGGTTTTGGTTTTTCTTAAGCTTAGAAATTTAAGGTTGTGAATTTGGTTTTTGGTAGTGTTTTAAATGTGTTAAAGCCTGGGTTTTTTTGTTGAGGTTGAAGTGTGATGTTTTGGAATGTTTAAAAATGATTTTTGTTGAGTTTGGGCTGAAGAAAAAATAGGGGTGCTAGGTTCACAGGGTCAAGTCGCGGATATGTTCTTGGGCGTCGCGCCCTATGCGAACCCTAGGGCCTAGGAGGGGCTATATCCTGATGGCGCGTCGCGGCCCTCAGGGGCAAGTCGTGGCCCGCCCCCTGGACCTAGACAGGGGAGCATTCTGTTTGGGAGGTGCACCGCGACCCTTAGGGGCAGGTCGCAGCCCGCCTGAACATTTTGGCCAGGTTTGGTTTTTAATGATGGGATTTCAAACCTAAAGGCTCGGGATCGAATCTACTACCCGGTTTGGTAGAATTCGAGGTCCCGAAGGCTAGGACTTGGTCCGGAAGCCTTTATTTCCTTGTTATTGACGAAATTCTATATTTGTTTATGACTAGTTTACTGTTAAGGGCTCAAGATCAGGATCGTGCTCGAGGGTCGTTCTTATTTTACATTATACTCGAACATGAGGTAAGAAAACTACACCCATTATGTGATGTACATGATTAGGGCATGGCCCGATTTCTGAATATAGTTTTAATTGGGCATTGGTCCCTGTAAATGTGCATGATTATGATTATGTCTATGAATGACTGATTAAATCATGTTGAATGATTTGTATATGGATATTTGTGTTATATTATTTTATAATATAATGCAATATTATATTATATTATATTATAATGTTTTAGATTAAATAAATGTGACAAAGAGTGTCACATATTGTAACATATAATAGAGAGTTACAATATTTAGATATATGTTATGTATCCAAATATTACCCTTTATTGTGTAAATTTGGTGTTACACAATATTGAGATGAATTTCATAAAGCCATATGTGAAATGGCTGTTAAAGATATGATTTTAACCTCAATAATGTGTTTTGGGGGTTACAAAATAAATTGGGAGGGTTTAGAACTGTTTGGAAAAACAGCGCAAAAATGTGTGCTGAAAATGGTCAGTGGCCTTGGCCACAAGAAGTTGGTGGCCGCGGCCTGTGGGACAGAGAGCAGTGGCCGCGGCCATTGATGTCCCTGGCCACGACCACAGGTGCATTTCAGGCCATTTTTTCAGTTTTTTCAATCTTTGTTGAACGACTCAAAAAACCCAAATAACTCCCAAATCTCATTTTTAATTCCATATTAATCCAATTAAACATTGGTAACAGCCATGGGGTTGGTGGAATTTGAAATTTAAAGGGTGTCTCTAAACTCTATAAATAGGAGCCTATAGCTCACTTGAAAGACACAACATTTCTATCCATTAGAGCACTTGGCTAGAAACACCTTGAGGCTTGATAATTCCATAAAGCATTTCCAATATCTGACAGAGATCCCTTAGTGCTTGAGTTAGGGGGAAATAAGCTTTTGGACAAAGTTTTTAAACCTTGTTCAAGTTGGTGATCCCCAACCGTCTTCACTTAGGTTGTGTAAGTGAGAGTTTACTTTTTTTTTTTCTATTCTTACATTTTATTCTATTGCTTTTCTTCTTATTCTCTTGTTCTATTTACTTGTAACTTTTGTTTAGAGTTGTAATCTTCCTTTCTTTTGTTTCAAACACATTTACTTTACTTGTAATCTTTTGCTTAGAGTTGTATTCTCACTATTCACTTCTTCTTCATCATATTCTTCCTTTTCTTTGTTTACTTGTATTTTTCAGTTATAGAGTTGTAACTTTATATAATCAATCATTATTTATTTGTAATATTATTGCCAAGAGTTGTATTATCTTACCATTTCCATTGAGGCAAATACATATTTTCCTAACAATTTGTTATATGATGAATGCCTATTAGCGTTATATACCTAAGAAAATCATTGACTTATTAGTCAAGGGCAGCATTAGCGCGGAGAGCATTGGTCAATATGATTAGATATAATCAGGAGTGCACTATATGCTTGTTCGGCCCAATGGTCGTAGAAAACTAAAGCGCTAAGTACGATTCCAAGGCTAGTTATACAGAGGATAGGGCAATGGGCCCCAGAGTGACTTATTAATTCTAGATCTAGTCCTGTTTGACACTGTAGTCATTGATATGAATGGTATACATGCATGAGTAGGGTTATTACTGTTGGGCATGTTTATTATGATATGAAAATGTGTTATTCATTGCTTATGAGCATGTTTAAGTTTTCTTGTTGGGCCTTGGCTCATGGGTGCTACGTGGTGCAGGTAAAGGGAAAGAGAAGCTGGACCATCCATGAGTTGGAGAGCTTAGGTGGTGACGTGTATAAATGTGGTCGCTTGACCACCACGACCAAGGTTTCTCAGAGGAACTAGGGTTAAACCCTATTTTTTCGCGTAGGTCGACGGATTGTAACTTTTGAGTTGTAATAACCATTTTGTAATTGTAAACAACTTTGTTAACGTTATTATGGGATCCCATGTCTAGTTTAATGTTTTTAATGAAATATTCATTCCTTTTAACTGAGATTTTTAACCCTAGACCATTAATCACATTTAGATGCACGTTTATGGCCTAAAGACTCATTTAGCGAGTTAAGCACTATTTAAAATGCACATTGTAATGGTCTTGGCTAACCAGGGCGTTACAATAGATCTTTGATATGGTTAACACCAGCTGAAGATTAGGGAGGAGGACATACCAAAGATAGCTTTGCGCACCAGGTACAGGCATTATGCGTTTTTGGTGATGTCATTTGGACTGACTAATGCCCCGGCAGTATTTATGGATCTGATGAACAGGGTGTTCAAGATTACCTGGATCAGTCTGTGACCGTCTTTATCGACGATATACTTGTATACTACAGCCAGAGATAGAAAACGAGCATCACCTCAGATTGGTAATACATAGGCTAAGAGAGCACAGGCTATATGCAAAATTCAAGAAGTGCGAGTTCTTGTTTCCACATGTGACTTTCTTAGGTCACATTGTCAGTAAGAATGGAATTTTGATGGATCCAGCGAATATTGAGGCAGTCAGGGATTGGTCAAGGGCAAATAATGCTTCAGAGATTAAAAGTTTCTTGTGTTGGGAAAACTTATACAGGATCTTTATTCATTTTCATATATATCTAATATTAAACAAATTAATACGAGATAGCCTAAAACATGTTTCTAAAATTGAATTCAAAGAGAAACAAATAATAGAATACTTACAGTATACGCAGCAGAATGAAATAGTTCTTCCTTCAGATTCTCTAACTCTTGTATCATCTCTGTCGCAGAGTATTATCAAGAAACTGAACCGATCTTCTATTTTCTTCACAATCTTCCAATGTATCCTTAGAACCACCTAGACTAGTGTGGGAAATTCTCAACACATGAGATAGATATAGAGAGAAGAAGAGAAAATAACAAAGAGGCTTAGAAAAGGACTTGTGTTTAGAGAGAATATAAAACTATCAGAAAACCAGTGATTAAACTTATGTTTTGACTTCTCTCTAAGCACTCCTTTTATAGACTCAATTAGGCCATTTAATTTAATTAAAAAATCAATAAAATAATAGTAATTTTGAAGCCCTAGGTCAAAATTAATTATTTATAATTTGAACCTTGATTTAAACTTATTTATTAATTTAGATACCAATTTATCTTAATTAATAAATCTGCCATAATTTCTCTTTTTTTCTAAAAATTACACAACTCTGTGAAACTATCCAAAATTAACCTAGTCAACTTTGATAATTCTAATTGATAATTAAATCAATTAATTGAGACTATCTAGATGATTTTATCCAAGGTACAATGGGGACCATGGGCCTATGAAATCAAGCTCCAATAAGTTATCATAAATCTAACAAATAAATTTACTAACTTATTAATTCCTCGTGACTCCACTATAGACTCGGAATTACACTCTTGAATTCATAGAACGCTCTATAACAAATATAGATACGCTATTAAATATCCATTGTTACAACCATAATTTTCACTCAATCCTCTATAGGCGGTCTACAATAAGATAGGACTAAAATACCGTTTTACCCCTCATTGTATTTTATCCTTAAAACACTTAGTTCCTTGTAAATGATATTTCAGTAAACTAATTTAATTACTGAAATGAGATCTCTATCATTTAACACCTTGAACCAAACTAAAAGGAAACCATCATTTCACTTCTTCATTAGAAGCTATAGATGTTCATATCTATGATTAACACTCCCACTCAATTATACTACCGAGTTCCCAAGATGTAAGTATGGGCTAGTCCGTAGGGTAAGCTGGTAACGAACAAGTCAAAGAACTCAAATAATACAATCAGTTAGAATACTAACCACTCAGAATTGAGATTGAATTGACCTATGGTCAACTATATGATATGACTAGAATAGATAATAACGGTATGTTTACTTATCTTATCAATTGCCAATATTGGTCCTGTCCGATGTAACAAATACATACGATCTTATCTACTTTGCTAATGTTCTGGAAATAACATAACACTATAATGTGTAAGTAGATCATATCATAGATTGGCAAGTTTGTGTAAATCATGTGCACTGACTAATCTTAGGACTAACTTATTTTGAACATATAATCATATTTATATTCCACTGTGATTACGTCACTATAAATAAGATTAGCTATATGCTCGGGATTTAATAGAAGTTTATATTAAACAAATAATCATGAAAATAAAACATGTGAGCAAAGTGATTAACCAAGTCAAAAAATGATTTCTATTCCTTTATTGATAATAAAATGAGATTACAAAGAATTTGAGTTTTAATTAGGGCATAAAACCCCAACAAACTCCCACTCGCACTAATTGAAACTAATGCCTTAATTCTACTAATCCCATTTCCTTGATATGCTTATCAAATGTAGCTTCTGGTAGTGTCTTTGTAAACGGATCCACAAGATTGTCTTCAGTTGCAATCTTCATAACCTTCACATCTCCCCTGGCCACATATTCTCGAATAATGTGATACTTCCTTTTCTATATGCTTACTCCTCTTATGACTTCGAGGTTCTTTCGAGTTGGCTATCGCTCCTGTATTGTCACAAAACAACAAAAGCGATTTATCCATTTCTGGAATAACACCAAGATCTGAATAGAACTTCTTTAGCCAGACTATTTCCTTAGCTTCTTTTGACGCGGCTATGTACTCAACCTCCATGGTGGAATCTGAGATTGCAGACTACTTTACGCTTCTCCAAATCACAGCTCCACCCCTAAAAGCAAACACCATTCCAGAAGTAGACTTCCTATCATCGACATCAGTCTGAAAATCTGAATTGGTGTAGCATTTAGGGTTCAGAACACCACCCTTGTAGACTAACATATAATCCCTAGTCCATCTCAAATAATTCAGGATATGCTTAACTGCTATCCAATGTTCTGGTCTTGGGTTTGACTGATACCTGCTCACTACTCCCACTACATAGCAGATACCTGGTCTAGTACACAACATGGCATACATCAGACTTCCAACTACAGATGTGTAAGGAACTTTTCTCATTGCATCTTCCTCTTCAGGAGTCTGGGGAGACTGTTTCTTTGAAAGATGAATTCCATGGAGGGACGGTAAATGCCCTTTCTTGGAATTTGTCATTGAGAAACGTTCAAGCACTTTATCTATGTAAGCTGCTTGAGATAGAGTTAAGAGTCTATTCTTTCTATCCATGATGATCTGGATACCTAGAACATAACTTGCTTCACTCAAATCCTTCATCTGGAATTGAGTGCTAAGCCAATTCTTCACATCTGATAATTTCTTAGCATTGTTTCCAACGAGTAAGATATCATCTACATAAAGAACTAGGAATACCACTCTTTGATTTTCCTTTAGTTGGTAAACACAGGGATCATCAATATTTTGTTCAAAGCCATAGGTTTTGATTATTTCATCAAACCTAAGATTCCAGGAACGAGAAGCTTGCTTAAGTCCATAGATGGACCTATTCAACTTGCAAACTTTTCCTTCTTGTCTAGATACTTTAAATCCTTCCGGCTGATCCATATAAATGACTTCATCAAGCTTTCCATTAAGAAAAGCTGTCTTGACGTCCATTTGCCAGATCTCATAGTCGAGGGCGGCTGCTATGGATAGGAGGATGCGAATGGATTTGAGCATGGCTACCGGACTAAAAGTTTCCTTATAGTCCACGCCTTCTCTTTGGGTATAACCCTTTGCCACTAATCGAGCTTTATGAGTCTTGATATTTCCATCAACACCTCATTTCTTCTTGTAGATCCACTTGCACCCAATGGCCCTAAAGTCACTAGGTGCTTCCACAAGATCCCAGGCGGAATTTGAGTACATGGACTCCATTTCCTGTTTCATGGCATTGAGCCATAGTTCCTTTTCAAGGCTAGCCATTGCCTGTTTGAAAGACAATGGATCATCATCACTAGTGTCACCAACAACCATATTGGTTTCACCATCCAAACCATAGCGAACTGGGTTCCTAGAAACCCTCCCACTACGACGAGTCTCCGTGACTGTTTGCTCAAGAACAGTGGTACTTTCTTCATTTAAATCGACTTGCATCGGTTGGACGTGAAGAGTGGGAATTTCATCATCAACTCGCGTTGATGACGATGGAACATTGGTTGGAGTCAATTCTTTAACCATCTCCTCTAAAACTACTTTCCTAGGAGGTTTAAAGTTCTGGACATAGTCATTTTCCAGAAAAGTAGCATTTGTAGAAGTAAACACTTTCTTTTCTGAATGACTATAGAAAAGTCCACCGTGAGTACCTCTAGGATAGCCAACAAACATGTAAACTTCAGTTCGCGGTTCTAGCTTTCCCTCCTTTATCCTCAGGACGTGAGCGGGACACCCCCAGATTCTATAATGGCGAAAACTAGGTTCACAACCATTCCAGTGTTCTAAAAGTGTTTTGGGGATTGATTTTGACGGCACGACATTGAGAATGTCATTCGGGGTTTCAATTGCATGTCACCATAACGAAGTTGGTAGAGTTGAGTAACTAAGCATGCATCTAACCATTTCCAATAAAGTTCTGTTTCGACGTTCCGCTACACCATTTTGTTGCGGAGTACCTAGGGCAGTAAGTTGTGATAAAATCCCAAGTTTAGTCAAATGATCTTGGAACTGCATATCCAAATATTCTCCACCCCTATCAGATCGCAAGATCTTTAATGTTTTACCTAATTGGTTCTGAGCCGTTGCTAGGAATTCCTAAAACTTTGAAAATGTTTCTGATTTCCTATGCATTAGGTAAAGACATGAGTATCTAGAGTAATCGTCAATGAAAGTGACGAAATACTCAAAACCACCCCTGGCTTGTATATTCAAAGGTCCACAAACATTTGAATGCACAAGACCAAGTGGTTCTTTGGCCCTATCACCCTTTGCAAAGAATGGATGCTTGGTCAGTTTGCCTTCTAGACAAGATTTACAGACAAGTAATTCACCTAAGGTGAGTTCCCTCAAAGTTTTGTCCTTTGTAAATCTTTGAATCCTATCATAGCCAATGTGACTTAGTCTCAAGTGCCATAAATACGTCATATTATCGTTATCGGTCTTTTGACGTTTATTGGTCCTAGGTTTAGCTACTTTGAATAAATCATTATTAAGAGTGAGGGGTTCGTTAGGTCGCAGAATATAAAGCCTATTTTCCAAACATGGAATACTCAATTGTGATCCATTGAAAGAAATAGATATATTAAAACTTGTGAAAGTCATAACAAATCGTTCTAATTGCAACATGGAAACTGAAATTAAATTTCTACTAAAATCCAGAATAAAAAATACACCATTTAAAATTAAGTATTTATTTCTGAACTTCAGACGAGCTATTCCTCTAGCTTGGACCTTAATGAACGCTCTGTTCCCAACTCTACGCTTTAAGCCACCTTCGTCCACTTCCTCCCACGATTCAAGAAGCGTTGTTTTTCGCTGCTAGAAACTTAGGGAAATCTTGTTTCCAATGCCCCTTCTCTTTGCAGTGAAAGCACTTATCTTTACCTTTCTTGTTTTTCTTGTTCTTCCCCTTAGGTGTCTGTGCACTTAGTTGTGCACTCATCTCTGCAGCCTTGGAGGCTTGGGGTTTTTTATTTGTCCACCTTTCCTCTTGTTTCCAGCTTTCGAAGACGAAGCTGGATGAGCTTCAACCTTAGCTAGATCAGCAGCAACATCAGTAGTCTTATTTTCACCTCCTTTACTAGGTTCACCCATGACAAGTTCAATAATCTGAAGCTCGTTCATGAGCTACGTCAGACCATAGTCGAGTTGAGCATGAACGTGCAGACACGGTGCCATCCGAGAATCTCTAAAACTTACCTCAAACATTGATGTGTTCTTGCCAAATCTTCAAGTCTAACCCAAGATCCTTGATGCTCAGCCTATCCTTGCTCTCCACTAAGCTTTGCCCCAAGAAAAATGGAGTGGAATGGTGCAAAAATGCACAAACCAACCCTTTGGAAAACCCACCTGTTTTTCCCTCTTTTCTTTCTTTCCTTTTCCTTCTTTTCTTTCTTTTCTTTCTTTCTCTCAACAGCCAACACTCTCTATAAATCCCACTAAGTGTAAAGCCTCATAAATCAATTTCTAAAAGCCAAATGACCAAAATGCCCTTCCTATTAATTCTCAATCCTTTTGTCCAAATAGGGCCATTTTAGTCATTTTACCCAATTCCCGCTAATCCTCAAGTGTCTCTAATATTTTCCCGTTGCTTTCCAACACCCGATAAACCACCAAATAAATATCCCCCATCATCAAAATAAATCTCAATCTATTCTCTGAATTCCTGCTTATACCCCCAGGCTCGCCCCGAGCTGGGTATAAATTCCTGTCATCACTTTTCTGCTAGCCTGCTCACTGGGATCGCCTCGAGTCACAAAGTACAGATACATCCACATACCACTGTGGCCTCAACAATCAACACATATCAATACAGTTACGCCCAATCATGGCCAAAATTACAATTATGCCCTTCTAACACGATCCGGGCCTACATGCATACTAACATACATAGTCATGCATCTCAGATAAACAAATAGTCATATAACATGCTTTAAATCATAACCATGCATTTAAATCATTAAAATCACACATAAATCCCATCATGCCCTCCTGGCACGCTAATCAAGGCCCTTAAGCCTTATTAGCGAATTTGGGTCGTTACAACTATCCCCTCCTCATAAAAATTTCGTCCTCGAAATTTATCCAAACACATCAGTCAATAAACCCGCAGCTCTGACCATAACTTCCAAGGTCCACCGCCTTTACTTTACTTTTCAACAACACTCTTACAGGAGTAACAATCTTGCCTCTCAAGATTTTGTCTAATAGCCATGCTCCCGATAGCTTCTTGTTTACACCGCAACCCTGCTGAAACCTCAGGGTCTGCCTAGATTACAATGACCAATTCATTGTCTTCTCGATAGCCAATTCATTGACCAATTCATCACCTCTACTAGGTGGGATCAGCTTGTAGGCCCCGCTGGCCTAACCCTTAGTACAACTTCTGAATTTCATGTTGAAATAAGAGTCAGAACTCTCCCTTCTTTCTCTGAACACCTTACAGATCCTCGTCTGTTATTACGTAGAGTTACAAATCTTTCCTTCCGGAACTTTATTTCCTCAACATTTAACAATTTACCAGCTCTTTATTCTTTCAAATAGGCAGACACCCCTGCCTTGAGAAGTTTCAACGACCTCTTTGGCTTTCTCTCTGAACTAAAGCCAAACCGTAGTATTCACTATGCGTTACATTAACAAGGCACCAACAACTACCACCATGACTAACTCGTCAGGGATTACACTTCCCTTAATACCTCAAGTATTCGCCTACTCAGCGCTTAATTCTTTAAGATCTTTGATAACTTTCAGACTGCCATTCCACTTGCAATCAACTGATAATTCCAGGTTCCCACCCTGTTCTTTTTCGTTCTCTAGACCCATTCCAAAATTTAAAATACCATAAGGCCTCAATTCAGTATCATCGACATTCTATCTCGAACCCAGTTCACTTGACCCAACAACATTAACTCCCTCAACTGAGTTAAAACTTTTCATGTCCAAAAAATTTACTCAAGGTCTAAAGTGGTCTATTCCCATGATACACTACCACATCACCTAACCCCTCAGGGTCCAAAGGAAAACGCTATATTCCGGCACCCGCTCAACCCTCCCGGTACGACGTACCCTAGGAGGTGGAATAATGTCCATTCAGAATTCTCATTCATAAACCAAATCTAATTGGATCCTTCATCCATTCCTGGTATCCTAACTTGTACCACCTTAGCAGGGTTCTTCCCTGCTTCGACCCAAGCCGACACTTCGGATTCCATAGCTCAGTGACCCTCACCAGCTAATCAAACCTACTAACGTTACGCCAATCTCAGTCGTTGCCTTATATCCTCCATCATAATCTATGGTGTTATTCCCTGACTGATACTCGCCTCACAGCTAGGAGCTCCGCCTCCAATTATATCTCCCCTCGCTCAATCGAGGATTTCAAGCACTGGTCGTCCGTCTGCTACTTTTCACCGCATCTGGGTCTCAACGTTAACCTTCTTACTAATACCCAACACTCAAGTACCCCATCATAGACCAAGTCCTTTATGCCACCACTCTTAACTTAGCCATAACACACACATATTCCAACATTCCCAGATATTAATCAATTCTTACCTTGTCTTCTGAATTTCTTTCTGATTCGACACACTCAGTCCGTCTAACCTCAAGTTTTACTGTTCTCCTCATCTCTGATGTAGTTGTCCCCGGAGATGCTTGTGTAATAGATGACGCGCTTACCAGCCTCGTTATGCCTTCAATTCTTCAGACGTTCTTCATTAGCTTCTTTGCGGCTTCAGATCAATTCTTCTCTTACCTGTCCTTTCTTCTTGTAGCTCCAATCTGAGTACTCTTGACGACACCCAAATTAACACTCCGTAGAACCTTACCTGAGACTCTGCCTTCTGGGTACAAACGCCTTCCGCATCGTCATTTGCTCGCCATTTCCGTCTGGGAGTAATCCACACGCACTGCTCGTGAGCTTGAAGGGGACTTGTCCATACCGTTCATGCATTCTCTGCCTAAAGAACTTACCTATGCTGCGGCAGCTTGAACCATTCTAGAGTCCTTATTACCAATTCCTCACACCCTGCCCGGTGCAACCAAATCAATTCACGAAAAGTCTTTATCCTTGGTTTCCAACTGGTAATAACCAGGTCATAGATCACTCTTGGAGACATCGTCCTTTCTTGTACCCAACATTGTACTTCTCGTTCTAACCCGACGATGCCAACAATCCCCGCAGTATAGCACACTGGCTACCCAGGCTCAGATTCCTTCGATCGCTTCAATAGACTTTATGTCGGCCAAAACCGTCTTTTACAACATTCCTTATACCAATCCTATCTGTAGTCTGACCTTGAAGTATCCCCTAAATCTTTCTTTCTTTACATACTTGCGTAATTTCCCCACTGATCAGCTCTGTCTCCTTTACGTACTCCAGATGATATCCTCTACAACCCATTTGCCAGAGTTTCAAATTCCTTCTCAATAGGTATTACTGTCCTCAGCCTCTCAAGTGGTACCTTTGAGGCAACCTCTCTATGTCCATCACCCCCCTCGGAGCATTCACAACACCGAGTTCTTCCAGTTCGTTACATGCCCAAAGCATAAGCTCGTCAGTCAAATACTCATCCTTGAGGACTCAGCCTCGAACTTTGAACGTATCGATGCATTCCAGTTCTCCGTCCCCTCACTATGGGAAATCCATCCCAATATATCGAGTCATTCTACGTAGAAGTCCTCATCTGACCTCCTCTCAGGTGGCATCCTCTCCCCTATGCGCAAACTAACTAACCTCCCTGGTTCCTGTCGCCAGCTCGACAACCACCTTAGCAATCAAGCTTCATTCAAATCTCAAATTAGGTGCCCAAGCACTGTCTGGGGTCCCTTCAACTCGATTATCACAATTCTCTCCTTACTAATTCCATCAAAGGAAGCACTGCCCCTGCGGCTCTAGCACTCATGCTCTAATCATCAACCATCAGTTTAAGTTCCCAAAATGAACTAGCCAATTCACCAAACCCATTGATCTACGCTGTTGTTACCCCCAACAGTCCAAACCAAACTTATAAGTCCACCAGTCTCCACAGTTCAAATCATGTCTTTAAAAATCTCATCTAACCATTCATCATCTAGGTTCTTTCCAACCCATTAAGCCAGTACCTCATCCCGAGTACCAATTCCAGGCATCCCTCTGCCTCAACATTTAACATAACCCCCTAATCAGGATCTCTCGTCCTCTTAACCAAGGGTGGAATTAACTCAGCTCATCTATTGATAAATTCCTTGTCAACTCGCACATTCCTCAACACTAGAGGATAACACCCTATACGCCTTTCATATAGTACCCTTATCTGTCCATACTTCACAGTAAACCATCACCGGTAACCTTACTGTTAAAACATCTAATTCAACCATCTCCCCAGAGAATCCGCTGTTCTTCTATCCCATCTCAACTAACAAACTCCACAGCTAACTCACACACTAGTGACCCTTTGCTGCTGCTCTCAGGGATAACTGGAGATCTCAACTCCAACTTACATCTAGAAACCCCCTTTTCAACACAATATCAGGTCCCCAAACCCTTCTAGGAACCGACAACTCGAGTTCATCTGTCAAAACCGACCAACTCCTGAACTCTGTGGTTCCTACTCTGAACCAAACCACCACTAGGTCCAAATATCCACAGGTATAATGCACACACAAGCATATACTAGTTCAAATCCACAATGATATACATTTAGCTACCAGATTTAACATCACTAAGTATACCCAGATCTCAACATGCTTCACACAAGCAAATAAACAGATATAACTAATGAATAAATTCAGAAAATTAACCACATACACTCAATATGCGAACCATTATGCCAATATTCATCCATATGCATAATAGTATTATTCAGCATGCATCAATCTCAACATGCAATAGTCAAGGGCCAGGCCCTATCAGTATCTCATGCATATGTCACTTCATTCCTCATGCTCCATATAAATAAGCAGGCAAACAGGGCATTCAAACATATATTCAGACATGTCAATTAATCATACCAACCAACCCTGAGTCGAGCTTGTCACTGACAGCGAGCGTACATGTTCGGTTGATCTCCAGAACCAATAAACCTTGGCTCGCTCTGATACCAAGTTGTAACGCCCTACTTCCTTAGAGCCTTTACTAAGTGATTTTTGAGACAAAACAGTGCAATGAACTCGCTAACCGAGGTTTTGAAGCAAAAGTGTGACTAATAAAAGTTAAGGCCGTAATCTTTAAAAATGCGTTGACTCAATAAAAACCTCTAGTAATAGACAATCGGGATCCCAAAATAAGGTTTGAAAACCATTTACATCTTGAAATAAGTTTACAGTTGATCAGTTACAAAATCATAGATTATTACAGCCATTTTCAAATAAACCCCCAACCAAAGCAGTCGGGCAGGCCGAACATGTACACGTCGCTTCACGCTCTCCGTACTCATGGTTGGTTGACTCAGTCATTGCCCTTACCTGCAACACAGAGCACCCGTGAGCCGAAGCCCAGCAAGAAAACTCATGCAAAGCATAACATATGCAATTTATACCATTTATCATAACAGATAATCCACACATAAACAAGTCAACCATTAGACTAAGCAAACACGGCCATGCCGTCCCCGAAGCCTTACCGAAGCCTGGGGTCTCGGTCTTCACCGCAGGATCTCACACATATCCTGTGGGTCCCGGGCCCTGCCCTGACCATAGCATCCCATGTGCTAGGTGTTACTTCCGGCCCCGCTGCCATTCTCGGCCTTGCCGCCCTCGGCCATAGCCGTTCAATTCACTATAATCATATATAGCATAAATCAAACAACATTCAAACAAATATCAATTCATTTAAATCTGCACCCTAACATGTAATGCAATAGAGGGCCATGCCCGGCAATCATTTCATCAGGCAACATGCAATATAGGGCCGTGCCCCGCAATCACACTATGGGCTCATGCCCTATCCTACGGGTGATATAGTTTTCTTACCTGACAATTCGATAGTTAAAATCACCTGACTCCTTGAGCACGATCCCACCCGAGCCTTAGCGCACACCTAGGCACAAACATAGGTCAAAGTCAACACCGAACCCCAAGTCCGAATACCTAGCCTCGGGACCAATCCCGAGCCCCCGGGAAGTCCTAAATCCCCAAAACAAAGTGGCGGAATCGAGCCCCGAACCCTAGGTCAAAATCCCTCATCAAAACCCAAAAATTCACCTCTGTGAACAGTGCAGTGCTACAGCGCTCTAAAGAGGGCGCTGTAGCGCTACAAGCAGAACACCCCTCCAGAAACAGGGACTAGCACTACAGCGCCCACTGACTAGCGCTATAGCGCTAGTTGCAGCCCAGAAATCCCAAAATCGCATTTCTGCGATTTCTTCCAACCAATCTCAAACCAAACTTCCCCAAATCTTACCAAACTCAAAAATCAATCTTATGATCACTCTCCATTCATCCCAAGCATCCCAAATCCTCAAATCCCAAGAACATTTATCCCAAATCTCAAAATCTACCATGAACAACCCTAAACCAGAAATTCATGCAAACCACAAAGATAGAGTCTTAGAAATCATACCATTGCTGGAAATTTCGACCTTGATTCAACCCTAAGCCTCCTTAGCTTGCTCTCCCTCAAAGCTTGCCCAGAAATCCCTAAAATTCCCATCAACTCAGCTCAAAACACAGCTTAAACCATCAAAACCCTTAAAACCGAAAATATTTAAAACTTACCTCAAACATTGATGTGTTCTTGCCAAATCTTCAAGTCTAACCCAAGATCCTTGATGCTCAGCCTATCCTTGCTCTCCACTAAGCTTTGCCCCAAGAAAAATGGAGTGGAATGGTGCAAAAATGCACAAACCAACCCTTTGGAAAACCCACCTGTTTTTCCCTCTTTTCTTTCTTTCCTTTTCCTTCTTTTCTTTCTTTTCTTTCTTTCTCTCCACAGCCAACACTCTCTATAAATCCCACTAAGTGTAAAGCCTCATAAATCAATTTCTAAAAGCCAAATGACCAAAATGCCCTTCCTATTAATTCTCAATCCTTTTGTCCAAATAGGGCCATTTTAGTCATTTTACCCAATTCCCGCTAATCCTCAAGTGTCTCTAATATTTTCCCGTTGCTTTCCAACACCCGATAAACCACCAAATAAATATCCCCCATCATCAAAATAAATCTCAATCTATTCTCTGAATTCCTGCTTATACCCCCAGGCTCGCCCTGAGCTAGGTATAAATTCTTGTCATCACTTTTCCGCTAGCCTGCTCACTGGGATCGCCTCGAGTCACAAAGTACAGATACATCCACATACCACTGTGGCCTCAACAATCAACACATATCAATACAGTTACGCCCAATCATGGCCAAAATTACAATTATGCCCTTCTAACACGATCCGGGCCTACATGCATACTAACATACATAGTCATGCATCTCAGATAAACAAATAGTCATATAACATGCTTTAAATCATAACCATGCATTTAAATCATTAAAATCACACATAAATCCCATCATGCCGTCCTGGCACGCTAATCAAGGCCCTTAAGCCTTATTAGCGAATTTGGGTCGTTACAACTCAATTGTGATCCATTGAAAGAAATAGATATATTAAAACTTGTGAAAGTCATAACAAATCGTTCTAATTGCAACATGGAAACTGAAATTAAATTTCTACTAAAATCCAGAATAAAAAATACATCATCTAAAATTAAGTATTTATTTCTGAACTTCAGACGAGCTATTCCTCTAGCTTGGACCTTAACGAACGCTCTGTTCCCAACTCTACGCTTTAAGCCACCTTCGTCCACTTCCTCCCACGATTCAAGAAGCGTTGTTTTTCGCTGCTAGAAACTTAGGGAAATCTTGTTTCCAATGCCCCTTCTCTTTGCAGTGAAAGCACTTATCTTTACCTTTCTTGTTTTTCTTGTTCTTCCCCTTAGGTTTCTGTGCACTTAGTTGTGCACTCATCTCTGCAGCCTTGGAGGCTTGGGGTTTTTTATTTGTCCACCTTTCCTCTTGTTTCCAGCTTTCGAAGATGAAGCTGGATGAGCTTCAACCTTAGCTAGATCAGCAGCAACATCAGTAGTCTTATTTTCACCTCCTTTACTAGGTTCACCCATGACAAGTTCAATAATCTGAAGCTCGTTCATGAGCTACGTCAGACCATAGTCGAGTTGAGCATGAACGTGCAGACACGGTGCCATCCGAGAATTTACGGTGCCATCACGAACGTGCAGAGATGGTGCTATCCAAGTATTTACGGTGCCATCATGAGCACTGACAGTGCCATCACGAACGTGCGAACATGGTGCTCATTCTGGGGATTCCTCAATCATGATGAATTCAGAGTTGTCACCAATCAACTCTATGTTGATATTCTGCTTCCAATTAAGGAAGTTTTCTCCAGTGAGTTTCTCCATCGAAAGTTGAGAAAGGGTGGGAGTAGACACAGACACTACTTAGCTTAAAACTACAAATTATCAATAAAATAGAAATCAATCACATTTGCTCAATAAAACTTCTATTCACACACATTTCAAGAAATAGCACAACATATACCAAAAAATATGTAAGATATGAGAAAAAATACCAAAAACAACCATATCTCTATTTCTTTAGGTTTTTAACTAATCTATGATATCCTTGCCCCGGTTGGCGAGAGTCAAAAATACCAGTAGTTAAATAGAGTTGTAAACTCATTTAATAATGGACACCACTATTAACAACCTACTATTCAATCAAAATAAGAAAACAAAATCTCTTATTTTATGAGCTAGACCCATGGTTTTGATAATCATAGATTTAGTCCTAGTAGTCACCGTAGGGGTGAGTCTAGTAGAATTTGACCTATAATTATCTAGCTTTCGAGATCTAACCATGTCATAATAACTAATGAACACCTTCCGTAGGGGGACGAATCAAAGTGCCTCGAGGCCCCATTAAGCTATTGACTATGTTAAACCAACGGTGGAGATCGAATAAAATCCTTAAAATAAGCTCATTATAAAATTAAAAATAGTATTTTTATTATTTATTTTTAGAAAATTAATGACTATGGTTTTCCAAAAAAAAATTAAACAAATTAAAATTTTTAAAACCAAAGTCCTATAATTTCCTATTAATTCTAAAGTTTCACATTGAAATAAATTCAATTAATTTAGAATTAATTTGTTGCTAATCAATATTTAGGTTTAACTAATATAACGAACCTATACAATTAAGTCCAACTCAAGTAAATGGGCCTTAACAATTGGGCTTGTATGGAGGAGGGTTGGGTCCAGTATGTCGTTCCCACTACAAAGGTCCCCTATCTTCCATACAAGGTCCAAAAGACAAGAATTTAAACCTTTATTTTATTAATTGTTATTAATTGATTATGCTCACTATAGTCATGCAAAGCAAATGGGCTTTCACAAGTGGAATCACCCACAAGAGAGGAATTTAAACTTTACATTTTCTAATGGGCCCAAATAAAACCTATCATTTTATGAATATTTTATTTGGCAAAAACCATATATCTAACAAACATATGGGCCACTATATGTATCTAAGCCCAATTGCAAAAATACCACATATAGTGCAAACAGACATGCTATAATTGGATGGGCCTAATCATGTTACTATATGAGCAATTCTATGAATTTATGCAAAAATACCACAATTTATTTCATTTGCAAAAATACCACAATTAATTATCTTGAATTTATCAAAAAATTCAAATTAATTAAATTTTTACAAAAAATAAGTCAATTTAAATGAAATTTATCAACAATTAACAATAGTTAATTTAAATTTCATTTATCAACAATCAACTTGGTTCAGGTTAATTTGAAAAAAAATATTAATTTAATTTAAATAGGATTTATCAACAATTAACCAAAGTTAATTTAAAGCCCATTTATAAAAAAAAATATTATATTAATTGGCTAGAAAAAAAATTGATATTTTTCAAAAGTTAACCAATTTTAAATTTTAAAATCAATATCTTAACTATTTTCCAAAATATCTTATGTTGTTATAACTATTAGCTAATATTTTAACCATTAAAAAATAAAATAAAATATAAATAGTTATAACAATCATAAAATATCTCAAAATAATTAAATAAATTCAAATATCCATAAAAATATCTAACTAACAATATTTAAATTTTAAATAATTTAAATATTAAAAATTATAGAATAAAAAGATATTTATATTTTCAAATAAAGATTTAATAAAAAAATCAAGAATTTAAATGAAAAATATCTTAAATATATGATATCATAATTCTAATATTTTAATATATTAAAATATTTAAAATTAAGTTGTTAGTCTATTTTTAAATTTGAATTTGAATCTTTGTAGAAAATATCTAATTATTTAAATCCCAACTAACAAAAATATCTTATTTAAAAAAAAAGTAATTTTAAATGACAAAACAAAAAAGAAGATATTTTTTGTTTTGATTATAAATAATAAATTTCAACAATTTTAATTTTCTTTAATTAAAATTTTTTTTTGGATGAATAGTACCCGCAGTACTGTTCACCGGTTACTGTTCCTCTCGTGGCATGCGCGTGGTGCGGGGCGCGCGGGCGTGCGCGCACGCACATGGCAGCCAGGCAAAAATTTTCGAAAAAATTTTTTGTGCAATTTTTCAAACCAAAACAATTTTCTAATTAATTTTTAACATGTTTTACACAAAATAAAAGCATATATAAAATTAATATCATAGAAAACACAACAAAATAACCTAAAAAATTATTAAAATTCACATAAAATCAATATGCTTCATAAAAACATGAAAACCATCCAATTATTCAAACATATCAAATAATCCAACTTTAAACATGTTCATGCATGAAAATAAAGATTACCAAAGGCTCTGAGGCCAGTTGTTGGGAAAACTTATACATGATCTTTATTCATTTTCATATATATCTAATATTAAACAAATTAATACGAGATAGCCTAAAACATGTTTCTAAAATTGAATTCAAAGAGAAACCAAGAATAGAATACTTACAGTATATGCAGCGGAATGAAACAGTTCTTCCTTCAGTTTCTCTAACTCTTGTATCCTCTCTGTCGCAGAATATTATCAAGAAACTGAACCGATCTTCTATTTTCTTCACAATCTTCCAATGTATCCTTAGAACCACCTAGACTAGTGTGGGCAATTATCAACACATGAGATAGATATAGAGAGAAGAAGAGAAAATAACAAAGAGGCTTAGAAAATGACTTGTGTTTAGAGAGAATCTAAAACTATCAGAAAACCAGTGATTAAACTTATGTTTTGACTTCTCTCTAAGCACTCCTTTTATAGACTCAATTATGCCATTGAATTTAATTAAAAAATCAATAAAATAATAGCCATTTTGAATCCCTAGGTCGAAATTATCGTGAAATTTCTTATTTGATTATAAGCACATTGGACTTAAAATCAAGGCCTGTATTATTTTCTATTGATTTAATTAATTAAATAATTATTTAAATCTTTTATCAAATTAATTATTTATAATTTGAACCTTGATTTAAAATTATTTATTAATTTAGATACCAATTTATCTTAATTAATAAATCTGCCATAATTTCTCTTTTCTTCTCAAAATTACACAACTCTGTGAAACTATCCAAAATTAACCTAGTCAACTTTGATAATTCTAATTGATAATTAAATCAATTAATTGAGACTATCTAGATGATTTTATCCAAGGTACAATGGGGACCATGGGCCTATGAAATCAAGCTCCAATAAGTTATCATAAATTTAACAAATAAATTTACTAACTTATTAATTCCTCGTGACTCCACTATAGACTCAGAATTGCACTCTTGAATTCATAGAACGCTTTATAACAAATATAGATACGCTATTAATTATCCATTGTTACAACCATAATTGTCACTCAATCCTCTATAGACGGTCTACAATAAGATAGGACTAAAATACCGTTTTACCCCTCATTGTATTTTATCCTTAAAACACTTAGTTCCTTGTAAATGATATTTCAGTAAACTAATTTAATTACTGAAATGAGATCTCTATCATTTAACACCTTGAACCAAACTAAAAGGAAACCATCGTTTCACTTCTTCATTAGAAGCTATAGATGTTCATATCTATGATTAACACTCCCACTCAATTATACTACCGAGTTCCCAAGATGTAAGTATGGGATAGTCCGCAGGGTAAGCTGGTAATGAACAAGTCAAAGAACTCAAATAATACAATCAGTTAGAATACTAACCACTCATAATTGAGATTGAATTGACCTATGGTCAACTATATGATATGACTAGAATAGTTAATAACGGTATGTTTACTTATCTTCTCAACTGTCAATATCGGTCCTGTCCGATGTAACAAATACATACGATCTTATCTACTTTGCTAATGTTCTGGAAAGAACATAACACTGTAATGTGTAAGTAGATCATATCGTAGATTGGCAAGTCAGTGTAAATCATGTGCACTGACTAATCTTAGGACTAACTTATTTTGAACATATAATCATATTTATATTCCACTGTGATTACGTCACTATAAATAAGATTAGCTATATGTTCAGGATTTAATAGAAGTTTATATTAAACAAATAATCATGAAAATAAAACATGTTAGCAAAGTGATTAACCAAGTCAAAAAATGATTTCTATTCTTTTATTGATAATAAAATGAGATTACAAAGAATTTTGGTTTTAATTAGGGTATAAAACCCCAACATCTTGGGATTGGCAGGTTATTACAGATGCTTTGTGGAAGGGTTTTCCAAGATTTTGTCACCATTGACAAAGCTGACGTGCAAGAATCAGAGGTTTATATGGTCAGAAAATTGTGAAGCCAACTTCCAAAAATTGAAGAAGAGTTTGATCACCGCTCCGATTCTGAGTCTCCCTACAGATCAGGACAAGTTTGTGGTTTATTTTGACGCCTCGAGGCAAGGCTTAGGTTGTGTCCTTATGCAGACAGGGAAGGCAATAACCTATGGATCACGTCAAGTAAAGGAGTATGAGCAGAGGTACCCCACACATGATTTGGAACTTGCAGTAGTAGTCTTTGCACTGATGGTGTGGCGGCACTACTTATATGGTGAGAAGTGTGAGATATACACAGATCACAAGAGTTTAAAATACTTCTTCATCCAAAAGGATTTGAACATGAGGCAAAGACGTTGGTTAGAGCTGGTGAAGGATTATGACTGTGAAATCCTCTACCACCCAAGAAAGGCCAACGTGGTAGCAGATGCCTTAAGCTAGAAGGGCCCATGACAGTTGTATAGTGTCAGGCAAATATCCAGAGAGTTGGCTAACGATATGACTAGAGCAGGGATTGAGTTAGTGGTGGGCCAGTTGGCCAACATTACCCTGTAGTCTACTCTTTTGGAGAGGATTATGGAGAAGCAGTTAGGTAACCCACAGTTGGGGAAGATCAGAGGGGACATCCTAGTTAGAGTAGCTAAGGACTACTCAGTGTCAAGTATGGACTTATTGAGATATAAGAATCGGATCTGTGTTCCGAAGGACACTGAGATCAGAAGGGAGATTTTGGATGAATCTCATACTACCCCTTATTCTCTACATCTGGGCACCATGAAGATGTACCAGGATTTGAAAGTTTTATATTGGCTTGGATGAAGAGGGACGTGACCGAGTATGTGGCAAGGTGCCTAACTTGTCAATAGGTCAAGGCAGAGCATTAGAGGCCAGCAGGGCTATTGCAGCCTCTGGATATCCCAGAGTGGAAGTGGGAGGATATCACGATGCATTTTGTGGTAGGATTTCCCAGGATAGTGTGCAATCACGATTCAGTCTGGGTCATCGTGGATCGGTATACGCAATCAGGTCATTTTCTACCAGTGAGGACGAATTACACGGCTAACCAGTATGCAGATCTCTATGTAAGAGAGATAGTCTGCCTTTATGGGACTCTGAGGTATATCGTGTCTAATAGGGACCCTGTCTTCACTTCCAAGTTTTGGGGAAGTTTACAGAGGGCGATGGGTACACAACTGAAGTTTAGTACAGCTTATCATCCTTAGACCGATGGTCAGTTTAAGAGGACCATCCAGATACTGGAGGACATGCTGAGAGCATGTGTAAAGGACTTTGAAGGGTCCTGGAGTAAATATTCGCCTCTGATAGAGTTTTCCAAAAATAATAGCTACCAGTCGACGATTAGAGTGGCACCTTATGAGATGTTGTATGGTAGGAAGTGCATATCGCTCATTCACTGGGATGAGATGGGTGAGAGGAAATATTTTGGTCCTGAGGTAGTACAGAGGACTGCTGAGGCTATTGAAAATGTTAGAGCTCGGATGCTCGCGTCTCGGAGTAGATAGAAGAGTTATTTAGACCCAAAGCAGAGGAACGTGGAGTTACAGGTGGGAGACTATGTCTTCCTTAGGGTTTCACCATTGAGAAGGGTGAAGAGGTTTGGAAAGAAGGGCAAGCTGAGCCCTACGTTCGTTGGACCATTTGAGATCCTGAAGAGGATCGGTCAGGTGGCCTACAGGTTGGCCTTACCCCTTGCATTGTCTAGTGTGCACAACGTATTTCATATTTCCATGTTGTGGAAGTATGTTTCAGATGGGACTCATGTATTGAGTTACGAGGATCTGGACATAGAGACAATTTTTTCCTATGAGGAACAACCAGTTCAGATTTTAGAGAGGAAGGATAAGGTCATGAGGAACAAGACTATACCTTTAGTTAAGGTATTGTGGAGGAACAGCAAGGTCAAGGAGGTGACCTGGGAGCTGGAGGCAGATTTGCAAAATTAGTATCCTGAGTTTTTCAAGTAAAATTTCAAGGATAAAATTTCTGTAAGAAGGAGATAATTGTACATCCCAAATTACCTAATAAGGCTTAGGGTCTTGATTAGGGGGCTAGGATGGAAATTTATGGGAATTTTGTGTATATGTGATATATATGTGTATGATAATATGATTACGTGAGTTATATTGTAATATGACTGGATATGCATGTTTAGGTGTATTAAATATGCATGTGGGCCCATTTCTTATCAGAAGGGAAATTTTCGTAATTTGGCCCGTTATGGGTATATTTAAAATATATGTGCATATATGTGATATATGTATGAGACCACATTATTATGTGGATATATTTGGGTTACTCGGCACAAGGTGATCCTATGGAGCAAGTTAGCGGGAAAGTCATAACGGGATCCAATACTCGACTCGGTGTGAGTCAAGAGGTATTTTGGGCATTTAGCACATTACCAGGATATTGGGTAATGGGAGTAAATTTTTTAGGATATATTTGGAGTTAGCGAGATTAGGAGGGAATTCCAGGAGTTTTGACTATTTTGACCTCAGGGACATTTTTGTACCCCGAGCCTCGGGATTTGCTTAAGGTTACTTAAAGTCTAAGTAAACCTCACAAACACAAAAACTCTCAGCAAGCACTCACCCTCACGTTACTCTTTCACTCTCTCTCTCTCTCTCTCTCTCTCTCTCTCTCTCTCTTGTTGTTTGAGGAAATTCTCTGAATTGTGAGGAGGAAAGGCTGAATCAAGGGGAATCGAGGCAAGTTTAGGCTCGGGATTGCTTGGGGAAAAGCTCAGCATAGCTTAGGGCAGCCAATGTAACGATTTTTAGCTTTAATTCCCTGAATTTTCTCTAGTTTTAGTTAAGTTTCTGAGTTTAGAAACTTAGCTCTGAATTTTGAGATTTAAGGAGGCTTTTGGCCAAACTTTTGCATGGGTTTTGATGATATTGGACTGTTGAATCCTTTGGGAGCTTTGTTTTGGAATTGGGCTATGTTTGGATAGGTTTATGGAGGGTTTTGGATTGAGAAAAATGGAGGAGAAACAGAGTTTGCAGGTCGAGTCGCGGCCCTGTTCTTGGGGTGCCACAGCTCTCTTGAACGAAGGAGAAGCAGGTGGTGTTTAGGGCTTTTCAGCCGCGGTGCTGGTGTAGGCAGGGAAGAGACTCGGGCCTTTGACTTGAGAGGGTCGCGGCTCAAATGGTTGGGGGCCACGGCGCTTAAGGGATTTTGGGCTTTGGGGAGGTTTTGAGTGCGGGAACTCCAACCTAAGGGCTTAGGATCGATCCTCCTAGGGGTGAACATTTGACCCGCAAAACCCGAAAACTCGCAAAACCCGCCCGACCCGAACCCCGAGAACCCGAATTTTTGAAAAACTCGTTCATTTCGGGCTTAATCCGACCCGAACCCGAAATATGTTGGGTCGGGTTCAGGTTTCAAAATGCAGTAATTTCGGGTTCGGGTGTAACCCGAACCCGACCAAAATTTTAGAAAAATATATGAAAAAATGGTATTTTTGCAAAATTGGATTTTTCAACCCAAAACCCAGCAAGCCTAGCTCAACCCGAACCCAACCCAAAAAAACCCAAAACCCGAAAAAATTCGGATCGATTTCGGTACCATTTTTCTCCACCCGAAACCCGCAAAACCCAAACCAGATGAACTCGAAACCTGAAAATCTGACTCATGTGCACCCCTAGATCCTACTATCCGGTTTAGTAGGATTTGATGTCCCGAAGGCTAGGACTTGGTCCAGAAGCCTTTATTGCTAGGGGCTCGGAACTTGGTTGTGGCTAGGTTATTGCTAGGGGCTTGGAACCAGGATCGTGCTCAAGGGTCATTCTTAACATACACTACACTTGGACCTGAGGTAAGAAAACTGCACCCGGTCTGTGTTTAGGGCTCGACCCGATAATAGTACAGGATTAGTGTTATGTTGAGAATGTTTTATTAAACATATTGAATGTGTTGTATTTACCTATGTTATGCAATAGCTGTTGAGTTGTATATCTGATTGGGGAAGCTCAACTTATAAGCTGAAGGTCTATCTGTGTTATCTAATGAAGTACTGTAACGACCCAAATTTCCTAATAAGGTTTAGGACCTTGATTAGGAGGCCGGGAGGGCCATAATTGATTTACTGTACTATTATGTGATTATATGCATGATTGTGTGGGTCATATTATTATATGATGATAAAGGCATGCATGGGACTATATACTCTGGTGTGAGGGTATTTTGGTAATT
Organism: Humulus lupulus; assembly: GCF_963169125.1. Classification (NCBI taxonomy): domain Eukaryota; kingdom Viridiplantae; phylum Streptophyta; class Magnoliopsida; order Rosales; family Cannabaceae; genus Humulus; species Humulus lupulus. The sequence continues at coordinate 47,662,584 of NC_084801.1, read as the reverse complement.
TGGCTCATTGAGAGCGTAATTGCATACTTGTGTATATTTTGGTAAGCTAATGTTGAGACCACATTATTATGTGGATATATCTGTGATCTGTGACTCGAGACGATCCTAGTGAGTAGATTGGCGAGAAAGTCATGACGGGGATTTATACTCGGCTAGGGGTGAGCCTAGGGGTATAAATGGGAATTTAGCGAGTATATTGGAGTATATTTTTTAACATTGAGAAATATTATTGGAGATTAGTTAGGTATCGGGAATTAAGCGGGAAATGTTAGAGACACTCGAGGAGTTAGCGGGAATCGGGTAAAATGACTAAAATGCCCCTAAGTGGATTAAAGGGTTTGGATTTAATGGGGAGGGCATACTAGTCATTTGGCTTACATAAGTAAAGTAATACCAGGGCTTTATGTTAGTGGGATTTGTAGAATATTGGAGAAGTCTGAAAAAGAAAGAAAAGGAAGGGAAAAGAAAGAAGGAAAACAGAGAGAGTTCTCTAAGTCGGTTTATGTTTTCTTCACCAATTTCTTGAGGGTTTCTAGAGTAAAACTCAGAGGAAAGTTAGTCCAATTAAGCCACAAGGTTATTGAGCAAAGATTGAGGATTTGGCAAGAGTTTAGCAAGATTAGGCCATCACTTGAGGTAAGGTTCTGTAATCTCTTCAGTTGCTGGTTTGGTTTTCATTTCTGGTTTTTGAGCTATGGTGCTAAGTTGAATTGGATGGAACTTTAGGGAATTCAGGCTTAAGACTGAGGAGAAGCACGCCAAGAAGGTTTAGATACAGCTTGTGTTCGAAATTCTATCAAAGGTATAAAGCCTAAACTCTAACTTTGTTGTTCAGCTGGTTTTGATTGAGTTTTGGAGCTTAGGAGTGGCTATGGTGAATTCTGAGTTTGTGGATGCATGTGCTTGAGTTCTAGATGTTTGGGGTGCTTGGGATGAGTGGAATATGGTCATGAGGTTGTTTTTGAGATTGAGAAAGAGTTGGAAGAGTTTTGGTTCGAGTTGGTTCGAGAAAATCGCAGAGGAGGAAAATTGGTGTAAATCTGTCTGTGACTAGCGCTACAGCGCTAGCCTTTGGGCGCTGTAGCGCTAGGCCAAGTTTGCTGAGGGATTTTGGCTTCTGTTTGTAGCGCTGTAGCGCCCTCCCATGAGCGCTGTAGCGCTACCCTGCTTCCTGAAGTGGATTTTAGGGTTGTTTGCAAGGGTTTTTGACCTAAGGTTTGGGGTTTGGTTCCACCACCTTGTTTGGTGGAACTAGGACTTCCCGGGGGCTCGGGATTGGCCCCGGGGCTAGGTTTTAAACTTGGGGATTTTTAGTGACTTTGGCCATGATTGTGATTAGGTAAGCGCTAGGGCTCGAGGAGGATCGTGCTCAAGGAGTCAAGTGATCAAAGCAAGTGAATTAAAAGGTAAGAAAGCTCCACCTGATTATGTGGTTAGGTTGGGACTAAGTGTTCCCTATGTTTGTATGCATTGTTATGTGAATGTGATTAACCATGTGGACACGATGGGACTAAGAGCTCCCTACATTTGTATATCATGTCATGAGATGGTATTATTATGCCATGGGACATGCGATTACCGGCCTAAGGGTGTCGGAATCAATATTTGCGCACTGGGGCGCGGCTCGGCCACTGGTAGCTGAGGCAGCTTATTTATCACTGAGCTCGGTTAAGCTGGCCGGAGTCAGTGAGTATTACACTGGGGGCGGCCCTAATGAGCCGAAGACAGTGTGTTAAATAGAGGGTGCGACTAAGGGCGCCAACCCTGAATGTTATTTGATGGATTTGACAATATATTGATTATGAATGTGAATATTGTGTTATGAATGTAGTTGGTTGACTGTTTGGATGACAAACTGTTATTACTGATTGGATAAATGTTATGAAATATCGAATTCTTAGTTGAGCATTGTAAAATATTAGATAAGTGTTACTGATCTTGCTATGTTATTATGCTTTCTTGCTGGGCCTTGGCTCACGGGTGCTACGTGGTGCAGGTTAAGGCAAGGGTAGGCTGAACCAACCATGAGTTGGAGAGCTCTGGGGGCGAGGTGTACATCGTCAGCTGCTCGGCCGCCACGGTCGAGAGATTGTACAGGAACGGAAACCTAAAATATATATTTTGCCATTAGAGTGGCTTGAACTATTTGTAACTTCTAGAATTTGTTGTATCTAAGACATCTAAACCTTGTTTTGAGTCTCCATGTATTAAACCGTCATTTTTAATGAAAATAGCCTGTTTATGACCGAAATCTTTTTATTCTTACTCTGATAATGGTATAGAGTTTACACTTTGTCTGAATGACTTGGTTAGCAAGTCTTGCACTATTTTAAACACACAGTGTAACGGTCTGGTTATCCAGGGCGTTACAAGTACTTGGCTTAATTGTCAAGGGTATAGTCGGTTTTAAAGGACTCGACTTATCAGTCGAAGGGTAAAACTCGACTTATCAGTCAAAGGTTGAGACTCGACTTATCAGTCGAATATTAAGACTCGACTTATTAGTCAAAGGGTAAGTCTCGACTTATCAGTCGAAGGTTGAGACTTGACTTATCAGTAGAATATTAAGACTCAACTTATCAGTCGAAGGGTAAGACTCGATTTATCAGTCGATGGTTAAAGGAACGACTTATCAGTCAAAGATTGAAGGACTCAACTTAGTTAAGGGTTAAAGGACTCGGCTTATGAGTCGAGAGTTTAAAGGCTCGACTTAGAAGTCGAGGGTGGTAATAGCGTGCTGAACACTGGCTGATAGGGTTATGCCTACCCGGAAGTGAGATTCACGCTTGAGCACCCCTAGGGACGTTTAGAATGTGAAGCATTAGACCCGCTTGGCCAACTCAAAGATTGGTTATGTGAGAGATGGGCACTAAAGCTTAGTGTGACTCTATAGTCACTTATATGAGTTGATTGCATGCATGAGTAGGTATATTACTGCTGGCATGCTAGTTATGATTCTATGATCTGATAATGTACTGCTTATAACAAGTTTATGCTTTCTTGTTGAGCCTTGGCTCACAGATGCTGAATGGAGCAGATAAAGGAAAGAAAAACTAGGCCAGCCATGAGTTGGAGAGCTTTAGGAGCAGAGTGTACATATACGGCTTGCTCATCCACCACGATCGAGGCCATCAGTTGGAACTAGGGTTGGACCCTAAATTTTCCGCATAGGTCAACCTTTGTAGTTGATTTTGGGTTTGAAGCCATTTTTAACTACGATGGGATCCCATGTATGGAAGTTAAATGCTTTTGATAAAATGGTTGACTTTTGACCGAAATTTTTAGTACCTAAATCTGTGGTTAGTTAATTACACGATTTAAACTCAAATGACTCGTTTAGCGAGTTAAGCATTATTTAAACTACACAGTGTAACAGTCCTTGATTAGGAGGACGTTACACAACCCAAGTAGAACAATGGTGTTCTTCAACTTTGATGAAGCTTCAAACCCTAGGCATGATCACCACTTTGAGCAAATCCTTTGGCAAACCAAACGCAAACCAAGGCTTATACATGTTGTAGAACACTATCCTAATACTCTATTTCCCAGCCACCATTGATGCTTGAGGCCTTCTCTTGATGAAACGAGGATTGAGATTGAAAAAGCCTTCAACTCTCTAAGTTAAGCACTTTAATGGAGATTTCTTGGAGAAAACTAGAGATTCTTGGAGCTAGAGAGAGGGTAGAGAGAGATTGGAGAGAGTGATCAAGTCTTCCAAATCACTGTTTTTGAACCTTATATACAGTAGGCACCGCCATTATGTCCAACCAATAGAATTAGACTTGAAAAACACGTCATTTAGAGCATTTACGATATTTCACATAATACAGTAGGCAACGCATCGCCTGCATACAGGTGACGCATCGCCTGCTAGGGTTTTTGGAAACCCTAGCCTTCAGGCGATGTCTCGCCTCTTGGGTGGCGATATATAACCACCCTCTCTAACTTTAGACACTTCCAAAGGTCCCAAAATTTCTCTAAATGCCACAAAACCTTTTGGGAACCCTTAGATACTCTTACGTATCACTTTGGACCAAATTTTGCATTTTATAAGTTCCTACAATTGAAACTCAAATTCACATCTTCATTATGTGATTCTACTAAGTGTTTATAAATTACTTGTATTTCACCACTTATCATTTGTATTTAACCAATCATAACAATCCCCCACTTGGTTAAATAAAAGTCACATTCTCTAGCTTATATAGTTTTTGTGCATAAAATAAAGTGCCTTTCAATTTGAACTTTACCTTAGTGAAAATACCACAAAGTATTATCGAAATCATTAGTTGCTTAAAGCTTGAACCAAGTATTCCATATGATAATACCGGTGATATCTCACACACCTCCACCACATCTTTTGTTTTCCCATTTTCTTGCTTGGCACTATCATGGCCATGTGTTCATCTCTTCATAAACTTTCCGGGGAGAAACTCCAACTCCCATGAAAGGCGGCACCACCTCTAAGTCCACATAGGTGAAGTTCTTACAAAATCTTTGCTACCTTTATTGATGCTTGTTGCACTCAAATGAACTTCATTAAAAGCCCTAGGCTTAACCCTAACTCGGTAGCAACCAACACTAACCATCTCGAATGGAACTCATCATAAATTTTAGTGTTGAAACTATTCACTTATTAATGACTTGTTCTTACCCATTGAACTCTTTCCCTTGTTTTGTTCAAGTTGAGAGTTGGGTTTCCATCATTGGTGAATATATTCTTCTAGGAGTTTCAATCTCATCCCTTTTGAAGTAGAACTTACGAAGCTTCTCACAAGAGATTTTATAAATGGATCTACTAAGTTCTCACTTGTCTAAACATATGAGATCGATATGATTCCACCTTGAATCAATTGTCTCACATATTCATGTCTTAGACTAATGTGTCTAGACTTTCCATTATACATACTATTATATGCTCTAGCAAGTGAAAATTGGCTATCACTGTGACGCCCCACATCACTATGGCTGCTTTCTGGAATGACGACTGGCCCTACAAACCAAGACAAGTCTTTCCAGCGTGCTTTGTCCTCACTCGCACACTTCCTGGGAAAACTTCCCAGGAGGTCACCCATCCCTAGATTACTCCAGGCTAAGCACGCTTAACCATGGAGTTCTCAAGTGATGGGCTACAGAAAAGAAGATGCACCTTCCTGATATAGGTAGTACCCATCAATCCATTTAAGCCCTCTTCAACTATGTAGTCCCATACCTACACAGTCTTAGAATCATTACACTTGACCTTCCCCAGGTGGTGTGGGATTGCACAGCTTACCCGGTCTTTCCCCTTACGAATCACGGGATTCTGACTGTCACAATCACAATGTATTTAAATTCTTGATACCATATCCTTTGTTAAAGGAATATCCATCATGAGATTCCTAAGCCACTCGGCCTCTTTGCCGGTTGCTGTTAAAGCTATAAACTCTGCTTCCATGGTTGAGTGTGAAGTACACGTTTGCTTCTTGGAGCCCCATGAGATTGCACCTCCTCCAAGAGTAAACACCCAACCGATGGTGGAGAGATTATCTCCAATTCCCGATATCCAATAAGCATCAAAATATCCTTCAAGTATCTTTGGAAAGCTTGTATAGTGAAGACTATACTCTTTGGTACTCTTAAGATAACCAAGTATTCTCTCAATATCTTTCCAATGCTTGATACTTGGATTGTTAGTAAACTTAATAAGTTTACTAACCGCATATGTAATATCCGCTCTTGTGTAATGAGCAGCGTACATTAGGCTACCTATTACACTTGCATATTCCAATTGAGCCACTGTTCTTTCTTCATTCTTTTCAAACTTTATGTTTGAATCAAATGGTGTGTGTGCCTCTTTGAGTTTGAGATGACTGAATTTGTTGAGCACTTTCTCAACATAGTGGGTTTGACTCAACATAAAACTCCTATTATTCCTTCTAACTTTGATACCTAGAATGATATCCGCCTCTCCAAGGTCTTTCATTTTAAAGTTAGAAGACATAAACCTCTTTGTTTCCATTATTCCTTTTATGTCATTACTCAAAATCAACATATCATCTACATATAGACACACAAGTATGACAAAGTCACCACAAGTCTTAGAGTATAAGCACCTGTTCGTATTGTTGTGTCTAAATCAATTAGAAACAATGACTTTATCAAACTTTACATGCCATTGTTTTGGAGCTTGTTTCAAACCATATAGTGATTTGACAAATCTACACATTTTATGTTCATTTCCTTGAAGAACAAAACCTTCTGGTTGTTCCATATAGACCTCATGCTCGAGATCCCCATTTAGGAATGTCGTTTTGACATCCATTTGGTGAACATAAAGGTTATATATAGATGATAAGTCAAACAACAACCTTATAGAGGTAGTTCTTGTTACCAGTGCATATGTGTCAAAGTAATCTATTCCCTCTCTTTGTTTGAACCCTTTGGCTACTAGCCTAGCCTTGAAGGTTTGTATGGTGCCATCGATATGGTATTTCTTTCTAAATACCCATTTACACCCAATTGGTTTGGATCCATTTGGAAGGTCAACCAATTCCCAAGTGTGTTTTGACATAATTGAATCAATTTCATCATTAATTGCCTTCTTCCAAAAAGTGGAGTCCCTTGAGAACATTGATTCCTTGAAGGTTTTGGGATCATCTTCTATTTGAAGTACTATTAGATGTTTCCAAGTAACTTCCTGATTATCACCTTCAACAAGGTATAGTGTCTCCATTGGAGAACACTTCTCACTTGATCTCAAATCTTTGAGCATTTGGCTCCTTCTAGGCAATTGAGGTTGCTCACCAACTATTTTAGGAGTTTCCTCTTGATGCTCTCTAGTTTGAGTTGGTTTTAACTTGTTGTCATCGCATGACATGTTCTCAAAGAACTCAACTTCTCTAAATTCAATTATTACATTAGATTCCAAGTCTAATAATCTATAAGATTTGTTGTTTTGGGCATAACCCACAAATGGACATCTTATAGCTCTTGGATCCAATTTGGTCCTTTTTGGATCGACTCTCTTGCAATAAGCAAGACACCCCCACACTTTAAGATAACCAATGTTTGGGTTCTTTCCTTTCCATAACTCATATGGAGATATATTATTTTTCTTCATTGTAATACGATTCAAAATATGATATGCGGATAGCAAGACTTCACCCCACAAACTAAAATTCAATTTAGAGTGTAATAGCATAACATTAATCATCTTAATAAATGTTCTATTCTTTCTTTCCGCAATGCCATTTTGTTGGGGAGTGTAGGGGGTTGTACTTTCATGAATTATTCCATGTTCTTCACAAAATAATTTAAATTCATTTGAAAAATATTCACCACCCTATCACTTCTAAGTACTTTAATTTTCCTTTCAAGTTGATTTTCAACTTCCGCTTTATATACCTTAAACACATCAAATACTTCATCTTTATTTTTAAGCAGATATACATATGTGAACCTACAACAATCATCAATGAAAGTAATAAAATATCTACTTCCTCCTCTAGCCAACATTCCATTAAGTTAACACAAGTCACTATGTATCAAATCTAACAATTTAGAGTTTCTTTCAACACTAGGAAATGTTTCTTTACCATTTTAGATTTAATACATAATTCACATTTTTCATGCTCAACATTATCATAATCAATTAATCATCATTTGACAGCCTTTTTAATTGTGCTAAATCCTATATGTGAAAGTCTAACATGCCACAAAGTAATAGAATTTGAGTCAAGCATATAACAAGAAAAAGAAGAAACTTTATTGTTCACATTATCAATAGAAGTACAAAGTTTGAACATGTCATCACAAGCATATCCCTTTCCCACAAAAACATTGTCTTTAGATAAAATGAGCTTCTCGGAATCTATCACAAACTTGATTCCCAGTTTTCCAAGTAAATTGACACTCACAAGGTTTCTACTCATTTCTAGTACATACAAAACATTAGTGAGTAGAACCTTCTTGCCAGATGTGAAGAACAAGTCAATGGTTCCCTTTCCTTCAACCTTGGACCTTTTCTCATTGCCCATTTGGATTTAATGCACTTCTTTTGAAGATTCAAATGTCTTGAATAGAGTTCTATCATAGGTAACATGAATGGTGGCACAAGTATCATACCACCACCCGCTCACCTTTCCATGTATGGCATTTACCTTACTTTAGTGTTGCCACTAGTTCCTCTTGGACTGAGTTGACTTTTGCCTCATTGTTATGGCTCCTCTTGAACCTACAATCTCTAACAAAGTAGTCATTCTTGCCACACACGAAGCAAGGTCCATTGGAACTTTTGAATTGTCCCTCATTCTTCTTGGGCTCCAAGAGTTTTTGACCCTTGCCCTTGTTCTTTCCATTTACTATGGCTTTGTTAGGATAATTTGCTACAACATTGTCCTTAGAAGTCTCTTCATTGGACTTCTCTTCATTCATATCTCTAGAACAAGATTCCTCCTCAATTCTCAAGTGTTTGAGATTTTTCTCCAAAGATATCACTTCATTTCTATGGAGAATCTTTTTCCTATAGCCTTTCCATGAAGGAGGTAACTTGGCTTTAATGGCACCCACAAGAAATTGCTCCGGCAATACAATTTTAAGAGTAGATAATTTATTCACAATAATTTGCAGCTCATGAATTTGAGGGAGAAATGGTTTATCATCATAAAATTTAAATTCTATATATTGAGTAATAAGGAATTTCTTAGTACATTCCTCTTCCGCTTTTACACTTCTTTTCCAAGGCCTCCCAAATTTCCTTGGCAGTCTTGGTGCTGGTGTAGAGATCATAGAACCTATTCGAGAGGGCATTGAGGATGTAACCCCTACAAATCAACTCATCTTCTTCGCGCTTCTTCCTTTCTTTGACAACTTCTTGTGTATCATCTTCCTTGGGATCTTCCAAGGCCTTTAGGTCTTTATCCAAAACATAGAAAACTTTCAAGGTGGTGAGCAAGAATATAATCTTGTCTTACCAACGAACAAAATTAGTTCCTTCAAATCTATCCAATCTAACAAAGTTTTCAGTAATGAATTCAATGTCGAAAGAGAGTTAGATTCTTCCATGATATGCTATCTCAGATTATAGAGTATTAGAATGTTGGGGGAGAGTGAGATAACACCACCACAAGAAATAGAATCTACACAAAATTTGGATTGACAAAAACTTAAAAAATATTGAGAAAGAACATGCAAACCCAAGTAGAACAATGGTGTTCTTCAACTTTGATGAAGCTTCAAACCCTAGGCAAGATCACCACATTGAGCAAACCAAACACAAACCAAGGCTTATACACGTTGTAGAACGCTGTCCTAATACTCTATTTCCCAGCCACCATTGATGCTTAAGGTCTTCTCTTGAGGAAATGAGAATTGAGATTGAACAAGCCTTCAACTCTCTAAGTTCAACACTTTCTTGGAGAGTTCTTGGAGAAAACTAGAGATTCTTGGAGCTAGAGAGAGAAGGGGTAGAGAGAAATTGGAGAGAGAGATCAAGTCTTCCAAATCATTATTTTTTACCCTTATATACAGTAGGCGTCGTCATTTTGTCAAACCAATAAAATTAGACTTGAAAAACACATCATTTAGAGCATTTATGATATTTCACGTAATACAGCAGGCAACGTGTCACCTGCATGCAGGCAATATCGCCTGCTAGGGTTTCTGGAAACCCTAGTCTTCAACGATGTCTCGCCTCTTGGGTGGCGATGTATAGTCACCCTCTCTGACTTTGGACACTTCCAAAGGTCCCAAAATTTCTCTAAATGCCACCAAACCTTTTGGGAACCCTTAGATACTCTTATGTATTACTTTGGACCCAAATTTGCATTTTATAAGCGCCTACAATTAAAGCTCAAATTCACATCTTCATTATGTGAATTATACTAGGTGTTTATACCTTGTTTGTATTTTAACACTTATCATTTGTATTTAACCAATTATAACATTAACAACTGCGTATTGTGTCTACTTTGGAAGGAGCTTAATTAGCTAGAGTTCCAAGAAGCAAAAATTAGTTGCTCGATCAAGCACTGAAGCAGAATACCGTGCTTTAGCACAAGATTGCACTAAAATAGTATGGTTACAGTCCTTGTTTGCTGAGGTTGGAATTGAGAGTAACAAACCGGCTATCATTTGGTGTGACAATTCTGGTGCTCGACAATTGGCATCAAATCAAGTTTTCCACTCAAGAACCAAACATATTGAGATAGACGTGCATTTCATTAGAGACAAAGTTCTCAACAAAGAAGTTGAGGTGAGATACATTCCTTCAAGTGATCAGATGGCTAACATCCTTACCAAATCCGTGTCCATCACCAACTTTCAGTATTTGAAGAGCAAACTTGCTGTTATTCCTCCACTCCAGCACAGTTTGAGGGGGCGTGTTGAAATAAATGAATTGGATCCAATTGATAAGGATGGTAATTGATTATAGAAGAATGTATCCGTTAGTATACAGTTGTAATATATGTCCTTGCTCACCTTTATGCACAAAATCAGGATATATGTACAAAAAGAATATTTGCTGATTTCCTTAACCAATCAAATCATTTGTTCATAATCGAATAGGCTATATATATTCCTCTTTATTCATTGTTGTAAATTGAGCTAAGTTTTATACAATAAAGAGAAGATAGTCATTTCAGCATATTTGTTTCCTTTTATCTCGGTCCCATTCCCTTTATTTATTTTCTCTATTTAAAGTAAGTTGTGCCAGTGAAGCTGTGGATGGTGAGAGCTGAGGAACATTGGCAGGTCGACGACTACAAAAGACAGCAATTGCCAATTAGCAACCATCGCTTAGCATTTTAGCAAGGACAAAGGTCTCACAGTCAAACTTAAAGAAAAGCTAATCTTGTTGGACATTGTGGCAATGGCAACCAATGGTAAGCCATGACACTGCGAAGCCATTATGGAAAAATCAGATACATTTGGAATGATTTCACAAACTAATGAGAGCATTCTAAGCCATAAACCCGCAAGGCCCATTGTTATGTACACCTGACCATACACAACTGCAGAACAGGGGAATGTACCATATGATGAAGCCACAACCATTCATTATTTTCTTTTCTTCTTTCTGGGTTTTATTTTGGTACAATCCTAAATATTTTGAAAGCAACTAATCTCTAACAAACAATTTTCATGAGAAGACACCATATTTTTGGAAATGGAAACCTTATTTCAAAATCCTGTCAAATATTCTTCAGATATGCAGCTTTACGATCATCAAGTTAAGCTACAAAGCCAGCTATCATGGCAAAAAATCATCAGCAAGTAAAGTATAAGATGATCTAAATGATCTACCTAAAACTAACTCAACTTTATAATCAATTGTTATATGGTCATAAACCGATATTGAACTTCTACAAAACAGCTTTACGTACAAGACAACATTGTGAAGACTGACTTATTCCAAGGTTGAAGCTGTTGGGGCTTTTAGACTTTCCCACACAGATGGACCTTCGGGATGGATATCAACAAAGTATTTCTCAAATCTGGAATCTGAGCATGAAAGAAGAGTGCTCAATTTCAACATAGGCTTGGCTGCACCTCTCTCCCTCAACCACACATACATTGAGAATCTAAGGTCAATTCGCTCCATATTGTAGCATAGATAACTTGGAAATGCAATCAAAGATTCCAGTGGATAGCCTAAAGAGTTTTGTAATCTATCAATCTTCTTTTCAATGTGATCTTTGCTCTGGTTTAGAACCATAGGAGCACGTTTTATGATTTCTGCTACCACATTGCAGTCCAAACCAGCCTGTACCAGGCAATCAAATCGCTCCTGTAATTGATCCCCTCTACCTCTGAATTTTTTCAAAGCTTTTGTCATCTCGTCCGAGTTTTCAACATACCCCAAATTCACCAAGAATGATGCTTTTTCCAAATGACTACTTGGATTTGGGCATGGTACATGTTCACTGCGCTTGATTTCCAATTTCGTTGCTAATATTAACACCCTTAGAGGGTCTTCCTTCATAAGTTGGCAAAGACCAACTCTACCAACCTTCAATTCTTTATAAACGGTTCTAGGTCCTTTTAAAGTAGACAAACCTATGAATTCCATGTGTTTAGTCACAATTTCAGCAATATCATTTATAGGCATTCCAATCTCCAACAAAAAATCCACTGCCTGCAAAATATTTTTCGAACACTTCCATGAAAAGATCTTTGAGTTTTGCTTAAACATGATACATACATCATCCATCTTCAGACCCAATTTGAGTAATCTGCCAAACAATGCAAAGATTCTCTTCCCAGAACCTTCAAGCAACAATTGTGGATTTGTTTTAAACAAACTACACATCTGTTCCTCACTATAGTTCAGCTTTTCAAGAAATTCCATTGTATCAATCATTCTCTTCCAACTGTAAGTGGTGTAACCAGTTACATACCCTCCAATCCAATCATGTTCAATCCCTAATCTCTTCAATTTTTTAAGAACTTCAACAAAATCGGAGTCAACATTGCCAATCAAAAGCAAAGGACAAGAGCTAACAAGCTTAATTACAGTATGCCTCTTCAAACCCAGATTCTCATAAGCCCGAAGTTTCAAATACATCACACCAGATTCATATCCAAAAATCTCTTTTGCTTTTTTATACATGCTTCCAATCTTAATCCGGGGAATTCCATAATCGCACAAGACATGATAGTTCTCAAGCAAAGAAGGGTCATCATTCAAATACATTAGGTGCTTTGGGAGAAGCAAGCGGAGCTCTGATGGGCACAGACCCAAGCTTTCTAAGAATGGTTCAAACTCATTAATGGGGTGGTAACGAAAAAACCTGGTTAACGATCGACTAACATCTTTGTCGGTATCGATTTCAGAAAGCAAACTCTGAATGAATGTTGGGGAGTTCTTACTGATATGCTCAGCGTCCGTGAAGCCCAAGTTCCTGGTAAAGTGAAGGTACTCAAATAGTGCTTCCTGGGCTTCAGTTTTCACAATCCTGGAGACCCGAATCGTCGCCATGGGAGAAGAACCAGAACAATATGCCGACTCGGAGAGAGAACCATTGTAAGATATTCTAGAACTGGAAAAGAATTGAAACGTAAGAGAAATAAATGATGGGTTCTTCTGCGTAATAGTGGCTCTTTCATACACGACAGGAGAGAAATGAAGTAAATGATTGAGACTCAGTTGGGAAATCATTGCTGAGAAATTGGATACCCTTTTATGGATTCTAGAAATCAGCATGACAGAGTGGAGAAAATGGCATAGGAAATAGACTTCTTATTTACATGGGATTGGGTTTATAGAAGGAATTTACATACAAAATTAAAAAAAAAATGAAGAAATTTATGGAGAAACAATGAGAGAAATGTAGTAATCTGGGTTTAGATTGGGTTTATAGCAAAAAGATTTCATGGGTGATTGTTCTCATGTGAGAGCTGAACTAAAGCTGCGGAAGTACCAATATGAAGCCTAAAACGACAGAGAAAAACTAAGAGGAAACAAATGCTTCCTTCTGTTTGGATCACTGGCGTTGGTAAACCATCCCAAAACCCTAGTTTTGTACAGATGAAGGAGGAGGGGAGGAAATATTTAGAGGAAAGGAAAATTTACTCTATATCTGTATTTAAGAAAATAGGTTTTATTTTCCTTATGTTGACATTGGTTGGCAATATATGTTTAACCAAAGTTTTTTTTTTCGCTAAAAGTGTTTAACCAAAGTTAAATGTATGAATATGGACACATAAACACAAATATTTTACAAATATGTTTTTCACAACTAATTATATTTATATTTATCTTTGTTTTATTGTTATTATTTTTGAGAAAAAGTAATTTGGATTTAGATGACATGAAGTATCGAAAAATGCTTAGAAAACCGCACTAGCAATCATTAATTAAAGATTTCATACTTTAATATGTTACTGACAATTTTATTTATTATTTGTGATATTAATCATCTTTACTCATACAAGATCGTACTTTCATTAATGAATATGAAATTTTATGATATTTATAATTATTCAACAATAATTTAAACATTCAATTATAAAAAAAATACTTTTATTTAATTACAAACAAAAATATATTATTACATATTTTTAGGACATCAATCCTAAGTGAAGACTATTGAAGGGAGAAATTGTTATGATTAATGCCCTAAAAACATGTAAATATATTTTATTGAAATCAAATAAAAGGACGATTTTATTATAATTGAATGTTATAATTATTGTTTGAATTAATTATATGCTAATATCAAGAATTTTTTTTATTCATTTATGAGAATATGATATTGTATTAGTACGAGAGAATTAAAATAATATATAATGAATAAAATAGTCAATAACATATTAAAGTATTGAATCTTTAATGAATGGTTGGTTACTAGTACGGTTTGCTAAGTGTTGTACCCTAATTTCAGCACGAGTCCTTCACTCAGCTCGGGTACAGGTGACAAAGACATATGTGGAGGAAATAAGCAAGGAATCCATTTATTATCCACGCGGACAGCTCAGTTTTCATGGTGATTATGCGAGCTAGTGATGCATAGGTTGCGAAGCGCGAGCTCATGATATTCATATGGCCTCCATAGTACGAGCTCGAAGATATATCCATCTCGTGGTAACTCAAATATATTGTGTACCCACGAATCCCCAAATACTCGGGTACTTTTATACGATCATTTATGGCCAGCCTGTAATATTCAATGTCTCATATATTATGAGACCATTTATTTCGTGATCAGATCATATCCTAGCATAAATGAGAATATTTTATATTAAATATAATAAATATGTAAATCCGTGATTGACTCACGCAGTTACCCAAACCTATTCAAGGAATTTCTCTATAAATACTGAGAATATTGGACAGGAAAAAGGACGATTATTCTGTAATACTGAAACTCTGCCAAAATAGAGAGAAAAAAACAATAATAATATAGACTCGTGGACTATGTGGATTTTAACCACTTAACCACGTAAAAAGATCCGTGTCTTTGAGAGTTAACTTCTTATTTCGATTTATTATCAAGCACTAATCAACCTTGTTATTTTTTTAATTCACTGCTAGCAAAAAATCGCATCAACAATTTGGTGCTTCCATTGAGAGGTGGTCACTCGCTCAATGCAAGATAATGAGATAGAACAACTTGGTGGGTAGGAGGCCCCTCATACCGCTGTTTCAAATGAGCATGGCCCTGAAGTTCAGCAGCATCCGGGAAAGTAACCGGTGGGGCACGGTGATGTTGGTAGTTTGGCAGCATTGCCACCGAATCCAAACCCAGAATACTTAACTGTGGCTGAATTGGAAAATATGCAGTTAAGAAGCCATATTACTAAGGCAAACAAGCAAATTGAGGAGGTTTTGGCTCGGCTACGCCCTCTTGCAACTGACGTTAATGTCGGAAAGAGGCAAAGTGAGTCTCATAAGTCCCATAGGAATAACTGATCCAAACCAAGTCGGTCAGTCAGAACTGCCACCCCAAGTTACGTTCCTACAACGCGAGATCACCAAAATGCTCAACCTAGTGGCCCTCCTAGGGGTCATCGGCACGTTAGTTGATCGGTTAGAACCGCGACCCCAAGTTCGGTACCTTCGTCGCATGCGCCTGGAAATACCAATGGCAACCCACGAAGAAGGGCTGGAGTAGGTTCACAGAGACAAAATGTTCCAGTCAACCTTCCTGCGTCACGGTCGGATCGTCAGGCACAAAGAGCTGGAAATGATGGGATAGAACAGAGGCGGGCTAATTTAGTTTGCCCTGATGGGACAAGGATTGCCTCGCCAGTTAGGCATCCCTCGTCACCCATAAGACATCCGACGCCACCTCGTCCTACATGGGACATTCCTGCTTATGGAGACAGCAGAAGAAATCCCCCTCTATCTGCCCATACCTACGTCCCACAGACACGTGCCAAAAATCCAGATCCTCGGCCTCAACCGCGAGCTGTGAGCTTCACAAATGGAAGTTATTGGACGAAAATTCGTTGAAGTGGTAGGTCCGGTAGGTCTGAGGACGATCTAAGGAACCATCTGAGTTCAACTCAAAGCCCTCGGTATAATCCACAGCCTGATCTGCGTGATCGCCTAAATACACAGAGAAGAAATTCAGCTCGTGATGAAGGAGTCAGTTACACTCATCAAGAGGGATGTCCTTCCGAAGTACATGACAACGGGAATGTCCCACAAAACCAAGCTCGAACTTGGAGGGACAACAACTCGCCAAAAGCGTACGATAGGATGAGAGCTGTTGAACAGCCCCAGAATAACCTAGGGACCAAGGACCAAACCCTCGAAAGGCTGGCCTAGATGGAGGAGCTAATGAAGAAGCTTCTATTGGAGAAAGAGAAAGATGAGTGTGACTCAAATGATGAGCTCGAGCTTTTCGCCCCAAATATTGCGGCGGCTGCATATCTAGTGGGTTTCAGGATGCCACATCTGTCAAAGTTTGACGGAGATGGGGATCCGTCTGATCACCTGGGGATGTTCAACACCATAATGCTAGCCCACAACATCAGACCCAGTCTAAGGTGCCTTATATTCCCCTCGACTCTGATTGGTCCAGAAAGGCAGTGGTTCAAAAAATACAAGAGGCATTCAATCAGCTCGTGGAAGAGTTTTTCCACTGGTTTTAAGAGAGCATTCAGGGCTTCCCAGGCAGCTCGAATTAAGGCTGACTCATTGGCTAATGTAAAGCAGTAGCCCGGTGAATCGTTGAAAGCGTTTCTAAGTAGGTTTGCCAATGTCGCTGCGTGAGCTAGAGATGCTGAAGAAAGCTCCAACTCATGGAAATGAGGACGAGAATTCTTGTTGGAGGCGACCTGTGGCAAGAGTTATAGAGGAAAGGAGTTAATACCATGGAGGAGTTCTTGACACGAGCTCAAAGATGGGTTAACCTGGAAGAGGTGCGAGCTTCTGTCGCAAGAACCAGCCAAGTCCCTGTCTAGCCTGTTGAAGCGGCAATGGATGTTGTAGCTACCACTCAAATCGTTGCCCATAATAACCAAGGGGAAAATAATAAGAGGAAGAGAAATGGTGAGGGCGGCCAGAGCGAAACAAAGAAAAACAAGTCTGTTGAGAAATTTAAACCGGTCTACGCAACATATACCGATCTCACGGATACGAGAGAGCGCATCTTCTTCCATGGAAGAAGCCAGAACCGCTAAAAAACCAAAGAGCGAAGAGAGATCCTTCGATGTTTTTCCAATTCCACAATGATATCGGTCATAATACTAGCGACTGTAGACAGCTAAAGGATGAGATCAAGACACTGATCAAGGTGGGACCTTTGGCCCAGTACGCCCAGAATCGAACGACTCCCAGTCAGCCCGCGAGACAAAACCATCCGTCAACTCCTGAAGCTCCAACGAATTAAACCAGAGCTCAGGTAAATTAGTACAATCCTCCTCCGATAACAGGAGGAGATATAGCCACCATTTCAGGAGAACCTCATCTGGTAGGCACGAGCAGAGGTTCCCAGAAGAGGTACATCAACGAAATGAAGTCCCATAACAGAATGGAGTTCGTCCCAAAACAACAGTTATCAAAGCAGCAGCGATTGGAGAAGTAACCAATCATTTTTACAGAGGAAGATGCCAGTCATGTCCAGTTCCCACATAACGATCCTCTGGTCATAACTGTTCAGCTCGCTAACTGGAGAGTTCGGATGGCTCTAGTAGACAACTGGAGTTCTGTGAATCTACTTTTTAGGTCCACCTTAGAAAAAATTGGATTGTTTGTAACCAAGCTAAAGGCAACCTCAATGATTCTATATGGGTTTTCTGGTGAAGGGTTTGCTGTCATCGGAACGATCGAATTAGTGGTAACGTTGGGTGAAGGTCCACGAACTGTCTCCAGGCTGCTTGAGTTTGTGGTCATCGAATGTCCAGCCGCGTACAATGTGATTTTGGGCCGACCTGCGTTGATGGCGCTTGAAGCCATAACCTCTATCCGCCGCCTAGCAATCAAATTCCCCCCGTCTGTGGGAATATGCACCGTTAGAGGCGATCAACTCCCTGCTAGGGAGTGCTATTGCATTTCTATGAAGGGAAATTCACAACCCGGGCAACAAGAAATGGCTATAAGTGACGGAGGTGAGGAGTCCCAGGAAGCGGAAGTTTCTTGCGGGATGGAAGAACCTCAAGAAGCAAAGGATAGCGATATCGCCCTAAGTGATGATATCAACCCACGAATGGGTGAGTACAGATCAAAGCTCCAAGCTATTGAGGAGATTAATGAAGTAAACATAGATCCCAAAGACACTTCAAGAGTCATTAAGATTGGGAAAAATCTTGGTGTAAGGAAAATAGAGCTGGTTAAATTTTTATGAGGGAATCTAGATGCTTTTGCCTGGTCGCATGAAGACGTGGTGGGAATAAGCTTGAGTGTGATCATGCACACTCTAAACTTGGACAAAAGCGTGCCTGCAAAATCCCAAAAACAGAGACGTTTAGGAACATTCCGAGCTGAAGCACGAGAGGAAGAAGTAGCTCGGCTATTAAAGTGTGGGTTTATTCATGAAGCAAAATACCCGATTTGGGTTGCAAATCCTGTGTTGGTCTTGAAGCCAAACAGAAAGTGGAGGACCTGCATTGATTTCTTTGACCTGGACAAAGCTTGTCCTAAAGATTGTTTTCCACTACCGAGGATTGATCAGTTGGTAGATGCCATCACGGGACACGAGCTCATGTCCTTCATGGATGCGTATTCTGGATATAACCAGATCACGATGAATCCTGTGGACCAAGAGCATACTAGCTTTATGACTCCAACTAATGTATATTGTTATAAAGTTATGCCCTTCGGGCTGAAGAATGCCGGAGCTACCTACCAACAGTTAGTCAACAAAATGTTTGTTGGTCAAATCGGGAAAAATATGGAAGTGTACGTCAATGATATGCTAGTAAAATCCCAAACTGTCGATAACCATGTATCCGATCTGATTGAATGTTTTGAGATCTTGAGGAGGTATAACATGAGACTGAATCCCCAGAAGTGTACTTTCGAAGTGGCATCGGGAAATTTTTTGGGATTCCTAGTCAATACAAGGGGGATAGAGGCGAACCCTGATAAAGTCAGATCATTGTTGGAAATGCTCTAACCTAGGTTGCGTAAAGAAGTTCAGAGTCTTACTGGAAAGGTGGCAGCTTTGAACCATTTTATTTCAAAATTCATTGACAAGTGCTTGCCATTCTACAACTTGCTTAGAGGGAACAAGAAATTCGAATAGACTGAGGAGTGCAAGTAGGCATTCCTCGACCTAAAAACACACTTAGCTGAGCCCCCAGTATTGTCCAAGCCTATGTCTAGAGAACCTCTGTTCCTTTATTTGGCTATGACAGAAAGTGCAGTCAGTGCCGTGTTAGTTCGAGAAGAAGACCACGTGCAAAAACCGGTGTATTATATAAGCAAGAGACTTCTCGAAGCTAAATCACGGTATCCACTGATAGAAAAGATGGCATTCTGTCTAATATTGGCTTCCAGGAAGCTCAGACCATATTTCCAGTCCCATTCAATCCACATCATGACCGGCCAACCTTTAAGGTAGGTATTGCAAAAACGTGAAACGTTGGGACGTCTTTTAAAATGAGCGATTGAACTCAACCAGTTCAAGATACTGTACGTACCACAGACCTCAATAAAAAGTCAGGCCCTTGCTGATTTTGTGGCTGAATGCACCAGATTTCAAGAGGAGCTTTTGAAGGAACCGGTGCATGATTTGTGGAAAATATTCGTAGATGGGTCATTGAATGAGAACGGATTCGGAGCTGGGATCATATTAATCTCTCCAGAAGGGCATTGATTCCATACAACTCTGAGATTCGGATTTGAAGCATCCAACAACAAAGCCGAATATGAGGCATTGCAAGTTGGACTTAGAGTGGCGAAGGAGCTCAAAGCGAAGGTCGTACAGTGTTATAGCGATTCCCAGCTCGTAGTCAATCAAGTGTTGGGGGAGTATCAAGCTCGAGGCACCAAGATGGCGACTTACCTAGCTAAAGTAAAGGGGGAGCTATCCGAATTTGAGTACAATACTGTTGAACAGATTCCTCGCGAGCAGAACTCTAATGCTGACGCTTTGGCAAGGCTTGCCACCACCAAGGAAGCTGAGACTTTGAATGTAGTGCCAATGGAGTTCTTGGAGAGTCCGAGTGTGACAGAAAAAATGGTAGAGGTCGAGATGATCGATACAAGGTAATGGAATACCTTACAACGGGAAGGCTACCTGAGGAAAGAAAGGACGCAAGAAAAATACTCTATCAAGCCCCGAGGTATGTGATAGTGGATGGTACATTATACCGACGTTGTCATTCATTGCCTCTCCTACGGTGTGTTCTACCTGAGGAGGCTAAGACCATTTTGCAAGAAGTACATGAAGGCTTTTGTGGAGATCATGCTAGGGGGCAAAACCTAGCATTGAAAATATTGAGGCAGGGCTATTTTTGGCCTACTTTAACGAAAGACTCCATCTCTCATGTTCAGAAATGCGACAAATGCCAGCGCTTCGCCATGGTTGTCCGAGCTACTCTAGTCAAGCTAACAATGATCTCATCCCCATGGCCATTTGTAGTCTAGGGAATTGACCTAATAGGATCTTTACCTATGGGAAAGGGAGGAGTTCATTATGCGATGGTGGAAATCGAGTATTTCACAAAGTGGGTAGAGGCCGAGCCTTTGGCAACCATCACTTGAAAGAGAGTCCTAGACTTTGTGGTGAAGAACATTGTTTGTCGGTTTAGGCTTCCTAAAAAGATCGTGTCGGATAATGGGACCCAGTTCGACAGTGATCTCTTCACCAACTTCTGTGAAAAGTACGGTGTTATTAAGAGGTTTTCCTCGGTAGCATATCCACAGGCCAATGGAAAGGTCAAGGCTATGAATAAGACCTTAAAGCCAAGCCTTAAAAAAAGGTTAGATGAGGCCAAAGGAGTCTGGCCTGAGCAGCTCCCGCAAGTACTTTGGGCATACCGAACTTCCCACAGGACCTCCATAGGACACACTCCTTTCTCCTTAACTTTTGGAAGCGAGGTCGTCCTTCCAGTTGAAGCTTAGGTGGCTAATCACATGCAAAAGACATTCAGCCAGGAATGGAATGATGAATTACTTAACGCATCACTCGACCTGATTGATGAGAAACGAGAGGATTCGCAGTTACATCTCGCCCATTATCAACATAAAATCACTCATTACTTTAATTCTAAGGTCAAGAGACGTAGTTTTGGATTGGGCGACCTGGTTCTCCAAAGGGTCTTTTTGGCAAGCAAGGATCCCAAGGATGGCGTTTTAGGCCTGAACTAGGAAGGACCGTATCAGATCGTGGAAGTTTTGCATGAAGGAACTTTCAAGTTAGCTCGGCTTAGTGGAGAAACAATCCCACGGACCTGGAACGCCATGCACCTAAAAAAGTATTATCAGTAGTACAATCATCCATGTAAGGCTTAATTATAAAAGCCATTTAATTAAATAACAGGGGATTATTATGTAATTTTTCTTGTTAACGTGGTTTTAAATAATCTTTCTTTATAAGGTTGTATTAGCTCATGTATTGATGTTTGTAAAAGCAACCAAGAAAGTCTCTACATTTTGGTCACTTGGAGGCATATAACCCGAGGTGGATTAGAATAAGGTTGCCGAATGAGTTTAAATTACTTAAAATCCTAGATACAACCAGGTACAAAACTATCCTGGATACAACCAGGTCAGAAACTTAGAAGCTTGGAAATTTGATTATTTGACGGCTTTTTAAGAGCTCGTGATGTCAATAAACCTAGCACGAAATAAGTTTAAATCATTTAAAACCCTGGATACAACCAGGTCCCAAAACTTAGAAGTTAGGAAAATTGGATATTCGATGGCTTTTTTAAGAGTTTGAGATGTTAATAGACCTATCATAAACTCAGTTTTGATCATTTAAAACCCTGGATGCAACAAGGTACAAAACTTTAAAAGTTGGGGTAAATTGTTAAAACCAAGGGTTTTTTAAAACTCGAGTTGGCAATAAACCTAACACGAACTAAGTTTAATATATTTAAATTCCTGGATATAAATGGGTCCAAGGCCTGATTAGTAACAGGTATGATATAAATAACCACATTAAGTTTGGATATAACCGAGCATAAAATATCTATCTCGATCTAAAAATCGATTCCTAAAATCTCGAATGTACAAGTCTAAGAAGTCATAAACATAAGAGATAATCAAGGAAAGACAAATGGATTAAAAGTTAGATATATAAATTGAAATTAAATTTGTCCCGAGGAGAAAAACCTCGAACTAAGCCCAAGGGCAAAAATATAAAAAAACAAAAAAGACTGTCATGGAGCCCCTCTAGGATGCTCTGAGGACGTGACCTCCTCACCTTCCTGCTCGCCCGCTATAGAAGCATCACCCATTTTTTATGGTTCTAGGAAGATCTGAGCCTTGAATTTCTCAAGGTACGGTTCCCACAACGTAGGAGCCATGAAAGAAAAGTTGCCATCCTGGTTAAAAGCCCAGAAATGGTACAACATATCTTCCATGGAGGACGGTGAGGCCGCCTTTTCTTCTTTGACTGCAGCCTCCGCCTCGAGCAGCTTTGCCTTGGCTTCATCAGCCTCGGCCTTAAGCGAGGAAGTTTGGGCCTGGAGAGCAGCCAAGGAAATCTTTGCAGCCTGCTCGCTTTCCTGAGATGAGGTGAGGGCAAGCTTGGCATCGTACTCGCTCTTTTGAGCAGCCGCAAAGGTAGCTTTGGCGAACTGTTCCCCTTCTTGAGCAATGGTCAGGGCGGTCTTGGTGGCATTGATTTCGGCCTGGAGTTCATCATTTCTAGCCCTAGCTCGAGCTATGCTGCGGTGTTGAGCCAGGGCAGACTGCAAAATAACAAGGCAAGTTAGATGTATCCTTTGGAAAGATAAAGAGAAAAATGTCACCAAGGAATGATATCTTATTGTGAGGGTCATCCCCAAGGCTGACTCCATGACGTTTTTCAGGCTTCGCTCCTCGATCGTCCTCAAGTCCCTTGAGTTGGCTCTATAAGTGTGCCCCACCATGTGGCTCGCCGTCTCGTAGAGGATTCCCTGAAAGGCTTTGGGGATCTTCTATAGATCATGGGGATCAACTAGTATGCAGACAGTAGCAACTGGGGCAGGAGGAGCTGGAGGATCAGCTTGTATTACCTGATCCCAAGAAGGCGCGAACCGAGGTGGAGGAAGAGGAGGAGGAATCCTCCTCTCAGTGACCGTAGACGTCGGAGTTGTCGAGCTAGTGCATTTCCCTTTAGTAGGGGATTTTGAGGTATTTCCTGCCGCAGGAGGGGCTTTCTTTATATATCAGGGCCTCTCCACGACAGGGCCCAAGCTAGATTTCCCGCCCTGGAAAACCGTATGGAGGTCAGGGGCTCCGGGTTGTTCCATCTCGTCGCTTGAAATGAACAAAAAGGGGATTAGTTCACAAGTAAAGTCAAAAGCATACACAAAGGAAATAAATAAGGATCCTACCCTTCGGGCTGGGGGAGGAGTCTATTATCACGACCTCCAGCCTTGGGACTACTAGAGGAGGAGGAGAATCTAAATCTAATATTTCTTGGACCCTAGGAGTTTCGGGCTTAGGTTCTACCTTGGGACTGGACTCATCTACATACTGTCTAAATCCAGGGGCAAAGGCGCCCTGAAGCAGAGAAGGCCAGCTCCTACGATTGGTCTCATACTCCTCAAAGATGGCGGGCCTAAAATTTAAGGTGTTATCTACAACAATGGTGCCCTTAGGGTAGCTATTATCATGACGCAACACTAAGTGATCCACACACTGGAGCAGGGTGACATTACGGTCTGGATTGTTAGAGTGACGGTGGACGAGCTGATTTGGTTTAAATCTAACTAACCTAAAATCGGCAACAACCCTGTCTAATACCCTATAGGGGTATGGGTTACCTTGGCCGGAAGGGCCGGCTGCTGCCCCCGATGCAACTCGTTCTAAATTGGGTTCCGGACCAGCCTGGGGAACCCGCCTCTTCTGCACATGAGGCACCTCGTCCTCTTCCTGCTCCTCACCTTCGGTGGCTAGTGAGTCCTCTTCTTGAGAGGGCGGGAGCTTGTGGATTATCAGGAGAGTAGCCCGGGTCCTCCTTAAGGCTAAAGTCTGGCCTGGGCTAATCAAATTACATGCTAGCATCGTGACATCATTCACGAGCTGGCGGTAATCCTTCCTGCTGGGTGGGAGCCCAGACAATGTTTCATATTGACCCCCGAGGGTCACTGACTTCCTCGCCCTCGCAAATATGGCTGCACAAAAAATAAACTTAATTAGCACATGCACAAGGAAAATGTTTTGAAAAGAGAAAATTTTTACGAGCTGAGATCAGAGAAAAAAAACTTACAAGGACGGTTGAAGTATCGGTGCTCACAGTTTCAGAACTCGTTCAACATAAAGAACTGGTCTTTGTAGTCATTGGGGTGGCTTAGAAGCACGATGACCGAAGCAGAGTTTGGGAATCTGGTGAGGTAGTAGAATCTGTCACCTCGACCCTTTTGTTCCGGGCAGGCTTGGAGGCAGAAAAAATACAGTATACTTGCCGGAGTGGGGACTTCCCACTCATGCTTCAAAAATAAGTATTTCAGCCCCGCCAAAAGCTTGTAAGAATTTGGGGGAGCTGAAAATGTGCCAACTTCACATAATTTAGGAAGTCAGAAAAATGTTGATCCAGGGGAAGGAAGGCTCTCTCCTTCAAATGTTCATCACTCTAGGCTGAGAAGTCTTCCTAGAGAGGGGAGCAGCTCTGTTCCCCTTCGAATGGAGGTCGGTCAATAAGGACTCTGGTCCCGACCTCAATGTTATGGCTTAGCATAATATTGTTGACCCTTCCTTGGGTCGTAATCTTGGAAGCGATTGTCTCTGCCTCGAAGAAAGTGTTGGGGTCAACCACAAATTCCCTCTCCACCACTGGGTCGAAGTGAGGAAGGGGAAAGGCGATCTCTTTCCCTTTGTTCGTTTGTTGAGCAGACGAGTTGGGTGCATTCTTCTTTGGTGCATTCTTCTTGGGAGCCATCAGATCGCCTAATGAACAAGAATGACGAGTTACTTAGTAGGTGACCCAAGAGTTTGTAAAGGTTATCGAACGGAGGTACGAAGGAGAATGTTGTCTCTGATATACGAGCTGAGTTAGTCTCAGCCTGTTGCGTGATGCCACACACTACCCTACGCTATGCGCCTCAGTTCCCTAACAGATCCCTAATGTTTAGGGATCCGTGTGTCAGAAAATAAGGCCACTAAGCAAAACCACCCAAGAAGCGTGTCCCCTAAACAACCTGGTTTCGAACCCTAAAAACTTTTCATCTTCTATATCCCGAATGGGTATTTCCTAAAATTTTCCATAAATTACCTAGAAATTATCCAGTTTTATGAATATCATAGTTCTAGAGATATTTTAAGACCTACTCAGTAAACCTAAGTCGAAACCTATGTGCCAAAAACATTTAGAGAATAACCTAATATTGACTACGGTGAAGTGCGGATGAGCATGATATAAAAAAAAATACAGAAATCAGTAAAAGAAAAGTTTCTTCAAAACCAAAAGAATTATAGTGTGTTCTTCGATAAAAGAAATAGATTTTGCAGGGGAGAGTTCCTGGAAGACTCCTGAGTAACTGGGTTTCTGAGGGTTTTGCAACATATGGTTTTTGGGTTTTCTGAGAAAGAGGAAGGGTTTGAAAATGCAGAAGAGAGAAGATGTAGAAAGATTTTGAATAAAAGATGGTGAATTGTGGAAATTGCCTACCCTATTTATACGTAAATGGCATAAATTAATTTGAGCCATCCGATTTGGTCAGCACAAAATCCAAGGGCTATGTTTCAAAGGACAAAACGGTGGCAAAAAGGTGACAAGACAATTATTGTAAGCCTTGAAACCCGAATAGACGCCAATTGTGATGTACCACGTGTCCTGTACTTGAGTAGTGGATAGGCATAGTTTAATGCAGCAGAAGTCTAAAAGTCCCTACTGTGTAGGCCAGAAGGTGACGTCATGAACAACGAGCAGGGACTTGGGGGGAAATGTTGGACCCTGATTTTAGCACGAGTCCTTCACTCAGCTCGGGTACAGTTGGCAAATACATATGTGGAGGAAATAACCAAGGAATCCATTTATTATCCACGTGGACAACTCAGTTTTCATGGTGATTATGCGAGCTAGTGATGCATAGGTTGCGAAGCGCGAGTTCATGATATTCATACGGCCTCCATAGTACAAGCTCAGAGATATATCCATCTCGTGGTAACTCAAATATATTGTGTACCCACGAATCCCCAAGGACTCGGGGTACTTTTATACGATCATTTATGGCCAGCCTGTAATATTTAATGTCCCAGATATTAAGAGACCATTTATTTCGTGATCAGATCATATCCTAGTATAAATGGGAATATTTTATATTAAATGTAATAAATATATAAATTCGTGATTGACTCACGCGGTTACCCAAACCTGTCCAAGGAATTTCTCTATAAATACTGAGAATATTGGATAGGAAAAAGGACGATTATTCTGTAATACTGAAACTCTGCCAAAATAGAGAGAGAAAAACAGTAATAATATAGACTCGTGGACTGGGTGGATTTTAACCACTGAACCACGTAAAAAGATCCGTGTCTTTGAGAATTAATTTCTTATTTCGGTTTATTATAAAGCAGTAATCAACCTTGCTATTTTCTTAATTCACTGTTGGCGAAAAATCGCATCAACGCTAAGCATATGAGATGCGAGTATTCTAGATTCGAATTACTAATGTGGATATACATCTTAGTAAATGTGCTATATATAATAGAAATTATATATGACAGGACCGATGCGAATTAATTATCTTTATAAACTTTCTATTTGACATAAATATTTAATTCTTATCATAATAGATAATCATTTGTAGATCAGTCTAAATCCTGAGTATTCATGAACTCATAATAGATGAGGCTAGTGACTTTTGTTTTGGAGATTCAATATCATGGATGGCTAGGAACATGAATTACAATAATGGAATCCATACTTCCCTAACGGATCGAATATTGGTTCCCTTAAGGGTTAATTCTGGAATAGAATAGTTATTGAGCTCAAATCTATACTTTGATTATAGATTAATTATTCGCTAGTGAATTAATGGTACTTAAAGATCAAGAGGTAATAGAAGGGTAAAACGATATTTTTGAACATCTCTAATTAATGAACCAATAAATGGAGGACATAACTACATTTATTGATTATATCAATGGACTACAAGTGAAAACTCTGTAAATATAATTCTATAAATACCTAGAGTGCAATTCCATATTTATAGTAGAGTTATCATGTAATTAATAAATAAGATTATTACATTAAAGAGTCTATTTAATAATCTGGTTTATTGAAGCTTCGTATTATAGGTCCATGGTCCCCAGATTACCTCTGTCCTACATTGTCAAAGGTAAGGATGTCAAAAGAAATATTTGTAGAGAGAATGACTTAAGTGCAAAGGAATTAATTTTACAGGGCAATGAAATAATTATGTGATAGTTATGGGTAATTGATTAATTAACTATATATTTTTTATTTTGAAAAACTATTGGTTAAAATTAATATTAATCTTGGTTGAATTAATATATAGAGAGAATAATAAATATTTTATTTAGAATATGGTATTTATTTATTTAATTTAAAACATATATTTTAAGATAAACTTAATTTTGAATTAACTGATATTTATATTGGGATAAATATATTATCTTAAAAGTTGATTAAACAAACAAATGAGAAAAATTAGGGAAATCCTAATTAATGTGAGCGATACACTCACTGTACAGTGAGTGTGTGGCGCTACACACAGGGATTCCCCATCCTTGGGATTTGAATTTTGAATTTCAAATTATTTTTTTAATTAATTATTTAATTAATCTTTTTAAATATGATTTAAATAAATAATTAAATATAAATATCAGATCAGTTTTAATTTGAATTATATTTTTAATAAAATAAAGATTAATTAATTAGATTAATTATCTATATAAATCTGATACTACGATACTTTCAGATAATGGTTTTTCATTTAAGGAGTTTTTAAGCGATTAAAAATTACTCTCTCTCTAAGAAAAAGCTATAGTTTTCTCAAATCTAAAAACTATTCAATACCTCTTCTTTCAGTCGAACCTCTTTAGATCTCATGTGTTAAGTACATCTAGAGAGTCACATACATCAACCTTTTGAATCCTACGTGCCCACACACGTCCTTGTGTGTTTGAGGATTGGTTTGGAAGATCAAGGTGTGAACTTTCAGAACACTGGATAGGAAGATCGTTTATTTTATACAAAAAGATTCAAGGACACTTGATAGGCTACAAGAGGTGTAACACCCTGCTAATTAGGGTCCATTACCATGTGTGTTTAAATTAGTGCGAGACTCGCTAAATGAGTCATTTGGACTAAGACATGTGATTAAGCCACTAAGGGTTCATGTATTAAAAATCTTGGTCAACGAATAAACATTTCATTGAAAAGAAAACTTTAGTCTTTACATGGGATCCCAAAATACAAGTTTAAAAATTTATTTACAACTCCAGGATTACAGAATAAGCCGACCTAAGCAGCAAAACAGGGTCCAACTTTAGTTCCCCTATGATACCTCAGCTGTGGCGGTCGAGCAGATTGCATATGTACACATCGCCCCTAACGCTCTCCAACTATTGGCTAGCCAAGCATCTCCTTATTCTTACCTGCACCACAAAGCACCTATGAGTCAAAAGACTTAGCAAGAAAACATACTAACATATTCAGATAGCCAATAGAACATAACAACATGCTTGACAATAATAACTAAAACTAAGCATACACACTGTACCAGTAAGTGACCATAGGGTCACACGAGTGCGTGTCGCACTCCCATTCATTCATATGGCATCCGAGCCAGTCAAGTGCATGATGCACTCCTAGGGTGGCCTAGCTATAATGGCTTGCGCTCATCGCGCATAATGCCGACCATGACAGATAAGTCGAGCCTTACAAACCCTCTACTCATGAGTCGAGCCTTGTGAACCCTTGACTTATAAGCCAAGCCTTGTAAACCCTCGAATTATAAGCAGGGCCTTGTAATCCTTGATTTATAAGTCGGGCCTTGTGAACCCTCAACTTATAAGTCGAGCCTTGTAAACCCTCGACTTATAAGCCGGGTCTTGTAAATCATCGACTTATAAGTCGAGCCTTGTAAATCCTCGACTTATAAGTTGTGCCTTGTAAATTCTCGACTTATAAGTTGGGCCTTGTAAACCCTCGACTTATAAGTCGGGCCTTGTAAATCCTCAACTTATAAGCCAAGCCTTGTGAACCCTCGACTCATAAGTTGAGCCTCATGAATCCTTGACTTATAAATCGGACCTTGTAAATTATCGACTCATAAGTCGAGCCCTTTTATTCCCTCGACTTATAAGCCGGGCTCTTTTTGAATCAAATAGACCCTTGACTACCAGGCCGAGCTTTTAGTTAGGTGCAATAGACAAACTCCCAACTCATAAGCTGAACCTCCCAGGCGGGAACATACATACATATAATACCTTTATCATACACATATACAACGCATTACAATGTACTTACACAAGTATACACATGCATAATTATAATCATGCTCATTAGCTGGGCCAGAGCCCTAATCATGTTTACATTTAACAGTTGGGCCAAGCCGCTGTCATATTACATTTAACAGTTGGCCTGAGCCCTAATCATATTACATTCAACAACGGGGACAAGCCCTAATCATGTATCTCACCCATCAGGTGCAATTTTCTTACCTCGATCCTCGTATGAATACTGAAACAACCTCGAGTGCTAATCCTGACCCAAACCAGGCAGAAAACCTCTAAATTTGAATCCCTTAGGGCTGATGATGGCTCTAGAAATTCCTAAACCCAGTCTTCAGTTGCTACTCCACAAAATTTGGCTTTAATTTTCACCAAGATTTGGCTTCCACCCTTGATCTCTAGGCTCACCCTTCTCAAGCTTCCAAAGGCTCCCAAAACTCAACAACAAGTCTTGAACGTGTGAGCCCAAGTGCAGCTGCCCCTTACTATCTAATGTGGTCAAATGACCACATTACCCGTTGCCCATTTTTACCTTAAGTGCTACCCTCAGGGCAATTTAGTCATTTGGAATAATTCCCGCTAATCTCAAATCATCTCATAAAATCCCAAATAATCTATCAAACCAATGTTCATCAATTAATCCCCGTTACTCTATAATTCCCTGTAATTTGCCAAATTACCAAAATACCCCTAAGCTCACCCCGAGTCGGGTATTTTACCCCATTGTTAATTTTTCGCTAATTAGCTCCCTAGGATCGCCTTGTGCCGGGTAACTCAAATATATCCACATAATAATGTGGTCACGATCATATATCACACTTATTTATAATTATACCCTCAACAAGTTAAAATTAAGAAAATGCCTTTCTATTAAGAAACAGGCCCACTTGCATACTTAATACACTTAAACATGCAAGCATAATCATATCATAATATAATTAACATAATTCACATAATAACATGCTCATAATACCTAAGCTTATAATTAATTCAATTATTGCCTCCTGCCCCCCTAATTCAGGCACTAAGCTATATTAGGGAAATTGGGGCGTTACAAGAGGTAATCCGTGATCTGTTTTGTATGTGATTTAATATTTATATATGTGTATGATTCTGGATGGTATTAATAATTATAAGAAATGGTCCATATATTTCGTTGTGTACCTCTAGTTTGATCATTTAATACCAACAAATTATTACCAGAGCAGTCTATACATATATATATATATTAAATACTGTGTGGGTTTCTTGCATTTGTTATATGTATGTTGAATGTATATTGAATGGATTGATATGTTTTTTTTTGAATGTATGGTTTTGTTATCCAATAAATTAGCATTTGTGACGTGGCGAATAATCTCTTGACACGTGCCTGACACCTGGAGCGTCTGCTAGAGTATCGACCATGAGACACACCAGAAGCAGGACATACCTGTTTTTACCACGACCAGACTGGTCGGTGGTTCCGCTGGCAAAGCAACATTTATGGAAAGATCTTATGTATCCCGAATTTATTTCATGCAATCTTCTGAATATCCCATGATTCAAGGGATAATATCTGTAACAATATTGGGCAACCCCCCATGGGCCTATAAAAAGCAAGAGATGGCTCATGGGAATGGACTTTTTTTCAGCTAAAAAACCATAGGAATATAGAAATTATCTGTGAAAACGAGGATTGTTTATGAGGAGTGTTGAAACTCATTGAGCCCAAGCTCTCTGATCGCACTTTTGTTCCCATATCAATATCATTCTAAGTGGACGTAGGTCATTACCAGATTCTGGGGCCGAACCACTATAAATTACTGTGTTTTCTTTACTTTTGTCATTACGTTATTATCTATACATATTCGCCTATGTCATTCATATTTTGACTCCGTGTCAGTTGGCTAAAACGAGGGTCAACATTCTGGTGCTTTCATTGAGAGGGCGACTCATCATTGTTGATAAAACTAATGACGAAAGCAGGGAAGAAAGCTGCTCAGACTGCCGCTGCACCGTCGAACCCGCCACCTCCTCCTCCCCCAGCAAGCATGGCGGAAGATGAACCGCAACTAGATTTTGAAGAGGAGGAAATGGACGATGCGACTTTGAGGAGCACCTTGGGCACGTTGCAGGAAGAGCTGGCAAGTCTGAGAGCCAATCAAGAGACTGCCGCAGAAGCTATGGCGAGGCAACAGCAGGAACTTGATCGTCAGAGGGCGGAGTTGAGCGAGAGACAGGCGGAGGTGGATCGCCGCCAGACTGAGGCCATGGCAGCCCTTGAAGCGGCCTTGCTGTTGGCCAGAAATCAGGCCGCGCCTGCCTCGCAGCCTAATCAACCTGAAACTGGGCCACCCCAGGGAGGTCCCAATCCTAGCCCACCAGTCCATCCTTCAAGTCCGCAAAGGCCTGAACAGCCCCAGATGCCCCATGACGACGTCCCACTGGACCCCGAGGCAGATCCACCATCCCACGCTGCTCGAGGTAATCCCCCGCAGCAAAGGCAGAATAGGGCCGAGCGACAGCCTCGTAGTCCTAGACGCCGCGAGAATGATGGGCCACACCAAGCGAACAGGGGTCACTACCCTCCTGGTAACAGGAGAGACTTGGAGTTAGGCTCTGCGGTCCGTGGATCCCAGCAGCATGATAATGCACGGGGACATCGCGACCAGCGCAGGCCACCCCCTAACGCTCGAGGTGTTTCTGCCAGAGACGGGAATAGAGGGAACAACCAGTCTTACCATAGCCAGTCAAAGTTCAAAGATGGCCACGGCTACAACGAGGCTGACTCAGGCAAGAAAAATGCTGATGGGAGGAACGGAAATAAAGGTAGGAGCAGGAGCCAAATACCTCAAGATGATCAGCCAAATAGACAAGATGCTGGGGGGCAACCCCGGCAAAATAATGTCTTCAACCGGCTCGGAGGTAGCGAGCAACGGAGAAGAGAGGAAGATCTAAGAGACATACTCAATGATCGTCGAGAGAAGCATGGTGAGAACATCCCCCCAGCAGCGGAGAACGTAGCTATTCCTACTGCCTTGCAAGCCCAGATAGACGCACTAAATCAGGCTGTGCAACAATTGGTCGGAGGAAGAACCTCTTATATTGACCACGATAGAAGAAAGGGCACTCCATTTATCCAAAGAATAGCCAACGCAGAGACTCCCGGCAAGTTCAAGATGCCCACGCTCCCGAACTTTGATGGATACGGAGATCCCGTCTCGCATGTGAATAAGTTTGAAATCCAGATGGACATTCAGAAGGTATCCGAAGACGCTCGGTGCAGGATCTTTCCTGCAACACTTTCTGAAGCCGTGCAGGAATGGTTCTTTAAGTTCCCACCTGCAAGCATAGTTTCCTGGGAAATGTTCGTAAGGGAGTTCTACGGACAGTTCTACGCAGGTCGTGTCCACCCGACCGAAGCAAATCAACTGGTTGAGATCCGCCAGCAAGATGGAGAATCGCTAAAAGATTACATCCAGCGCTT
Organism: Humulus lupulus; assembly: GCF_963169125.1. Classification (NCBI taxonomy): domain Eukaryota; kingdom Viridiplantae; phylum Streptophyta; class Magnoliopsida; order Rosales; family Cannabaceae; genus Humulus; species Humulus lupulus. The sequence continues at coordinate 47,629,603 of NC_084801.1, read as the reverse complement.
TATGCGAGCGGCAGCCGGAGCAAAGACAGTCGGGGACGAAGGAAAGATGATGGCTATAACTGCGGGAGTGAGACGCCGCTCGCCCCTATGGAAAAGTCTTCGTAAGGATGGGGTCAGAACCACCCAGGAATTCTTAGACCGAGCTGATCGATATATCAAACTCGAAGAAGCCATTGCCGATGATGGAAAACCCTCGAACAAGGGCAAGAAGGCTGCCGAACCCGCCAAAGCCGCCAATGGCACTAAACCAAATGGCAACGGCAAGGGCAATGGAAACGGCAGCGGTAATGGCAAGAATGGTGGGAAACGGCAACACAATGAGCCTTCCACCTCCGACAATAAGCGAGCTAAGAGTAATTGTTATGAACCTAGGTTCACTAACTACACTGCCCTCGTTGAGTCTCGAGGAGAAGTATACCAGGCCACAAGCTCTAGCGTGCCCTACAAGAAGCCTGGGCCCATTCGAAAAGACATTTCGAAAAGAGACACTACCAAATTCTGTCGTTATCATAACGACTATGGACATGACACTAATGAATGCAACCAGCTAAAAGATGAAATCGAGTTCCTCATTAGACAAGGACACTTGAGAAGGTACGTACGGGCCTCGGGAACTTCCCAACGAGAAGCTCCAGGTGGCAACGAGCAGACGTCCACACGCTAACGCTCGCCACCATTACAGCCTGCCCCCGTAGCCGGAACACTTTTAACCATCTGTGGAGGCCCACACCTCGCTGAAAATAGCGGAAAGGCTAGAGAACGATATGCTCGAACTCTGCGCCACGACCAGGACATCGAGATGATGACTATGGAGGACCGAGCGCCGAAAAAGGCCCGCTCAGAGGAGTGCGGGATAACCTTTTCTGAAGGCGATGCCCAACACGTCCGGTTCCCACATTCCGATCCGCTGGTCGTAGATATCCAAATGGCCAATATGATGGTAAAAAGAATACTGGTCGATACAGGAAGTTCAGTAAACATCCTCTATAAATCAACGCTGGAACGCATGAAGCTGTCCGTGAAGGACTTGGAGCCCTGCAATCAAACCATATACGGCTTCTCTGGAGAAGGACTCGTTCCAGCCGGAATGATCAAACTCCCAGTGACAACGGGTACAGCGCCCGCTTCAAGGACATTACTTGCCACTTTTGTAGTGGTCGATTGTCCTTCAGCGTATAACGCCGTTATTGGAAGACCCATACTGGTTGAACTGAGGGCCGTCATCTCCATGTGGCACCTAGCCATGAAATTCCCAACGAACGCAGGGGTAGGATGCGTTTTGGGAAACCAAAGGGAAGCCAGGGAGTGCTATAACGCCTCGATCACAAAGGCAAAAAGTGGAACATCTAGGAGAGCTACCCCAGAACGATTGCAGATGACGGAAGACAGCAAAACCCAATCAGGTGGAAAAATCACCAAATAGGGTGTTGCCCAAAGTGAGGATATAGATTTGGATCCTCGCTTTGGGGATTTTGAAGAAAATGTTGGGCCCGTCGAGGACCTGGAGGAGGTCCATCTCGATGAAAGAGACCCGACTCGAATCGTAAAGATTGGGAAGAATTTAGAACCTACCGCGAAACAAGCGCTGGTGGAATTCTTGCAAGGGAACCAGGGGGTTTTCGCCTGGTCACATAAAGACATGGTCGGAATAGATCCTGCGGTGATCAGCCAAGTCCTGAACATAGACAAAGTCTTTCCACCGGTGCAACAAAAAAGAAGGCTACTCGATAAAGACAGGTCAAGAGCCTTGAAAGAAGAAGTCGAAAGACTTAAAGAAAATGGGTTCATCAGGGTGGCGTTTTATCCATCATGGGTCTCCAATCCGGTGTTGGTCCCCAAGCCTAACGGCAAATGGCGGACCTGTGTGGATTTTACAGACCTCAATAAGGCCTGCCCAAAAGACTGCTTCCCACTCCCGAGGATCGACCAGCTAGTCGATGCAACTGCTGGGCATGAGACCCTTTCGTTCATGGATGCGTATTCAGGCTACAATCAGATCAGCATGCATCCCCCTGATGAGGATCATACCAGCTTTCGGACCGATACGGGCTTATATTGTTACAAAGTAATGCCCTTTGGACTGAAGAACGTAGGTGCAACTTACCAGCGATTGGTCAACCACATGTTCAAGGAGCTGATCGGGGTAAGCATGGAAGTATACGTGGATGACATGCTGGTAAAGTCCAAGAAGGATGAAGGACATGTGAAGGATTTGCAAAGGTGCTTTGATGTGTTAAATAAGTACCATATGAAGTTGAATCCCCTCAAATGTTCCTTCGGAGTCGGGTCAGGAAAGTTTTTGGGATTTATAGTGAATTCAAGGGGAATCGAGGCCAACCCCGACAAGATAAAAGCCCTGATCGATATGAAGTCGCCAGAAAAGATCAAGGATGTCCAAAGCCTGACCGGAAGGATAGCTGCCCTTAGTAGATTCATCTCAAAATCAACTGACAAGTGCGTTCCATTCTTCAATCTACTTAGGGGAAATAAAAAGTTTGAATGGACGGAAGACTGCGAGCAAGCATTCCAGACAGTAAAGGCTCACATGTCGCAACCTCCTGTCCTATCAAAACCAATGGAAGGAGAGACTTTGTACATTTATCTGGCAATTACCGAAGTTGCTGCTAGTGCGGTACTGATACGGGAAGAAGAAGGCGTGCAGAAAGCTGTTTACTACGTCAGCAAAAGGCTGATCGGTGCAGAATTAAAATACCCACCGATCGAAAGATTAGCGTATTGCCTAATTCTAGCTTCCCGAAAGTTGCGACCGTACTTCCAAGCCCATCCTATCACGGTTTTGACTGACCAGCCCCTTCGGCAGGTCCTCCAAAAACCTGAGGCGGCTGGACGACTGTTAAAATGGGCGGTCAAATTAGGACAGTTCGACGTGACTTATTCACCGCGAGCAGCAATAAAAGGGCAAGCCTTAGCCGATTTTATTGCGGAGTTCACCGAACTCCCCAGCAACGAGTTGTGCGAGAAACCTGAGGCGCCCATGCCTCAAGACAAGACTCCTTCGTGGAAACTATTCACAGATGGATCATCTAATGAATCTCACTATGGAGCAGGAGTGATATTGATAACGCCCGATGGGCATCGATTTCACTGCGCAATCAGGTTTGATTTTGCAGCGTCAAACAATGAAGCGGAATACGAAGCACTCCTCGCTGGACTGAAAATGGCCAGGGAGATGAACATAAAAGCGCTCGATATTTTCAGCGACTCTCAGCTGGTCGTAAACCAAGTCCTGGGAGAATATCAAGCACGAGGGTTAAAAATGATGGCCTACCTTAATAAAGCAAAAGATTTGCTAGCACAGTTTACAAAATACACCCTCCAGCAAATTCCGCGAGACCAAAATTCGAATGCAGACGCCTTGGCCAAACTTGCAAGTGCCAAAGACGCTGACACCTTGAACATAGTCCCAGTAGAGAGATTAAGTGAACCAAGCATTGATGCAGCCGAAGCCAGCATGAAAATTTGAGTAGAAGATACATGGATGGCACCTTACCTGGAGTATCTGACAAATGGGACATTGCCAGTAGATAGAAACAAAGCCAGAACTCTGCAAAGACAAGCTGCTAGGTACATACTGCTCGACGGTGCTATGTACCGAAGAGGATATTCAATGCCACTGCTCAGGTGCATTACATCAGAAAAAGCTAAGGAACTCATGAAAGAGGTGCATGAAGGCTTCTGCGGAGATCACGCTGGGGGGCAGAGTTTGGCGAAAAAAATTCTTCGACAAGGCTATTTTTGGCCAACGATGAACGAGGATTCGATGGAGTACGTACGAAGGTGTGATAAATGTCAAAGGTTCTCCAAAATCCCACGAGCAGCTCCAAACGAGCTAAAGCAGATGCAAAGCCCGTGGCCTTTCGCAATATGGGGAATAGATTTAATTGGATCACTACCGACAGGAAAAGGGGGAGTAAAGTACACAGTTGTGGCAGTCGATTACTTTACAAAATGGGTCGAAGCTGAACCACTCGCAACCATAACGACCAAGAAAGTTCTCGACTTTGTCATCAAGAACATTGTGTGCCGGTATGGATTGCCCAGAAAGATAGTTTCAGACAACGAAACCCAATTTGACAGCGACCTGTTCACCGATTTCTGCAAAAGGCATGGGGTAATAAAGAGCTTTTCTTCAGTCGCACACCCCCAAGCGAATGGGCAAGTCGAAGATGTAAACAAAACCCTCAAGGACACCCTGAAGAAAAGACTTGAAGAAGCGAAAGGAGCATGGCCAGAACAATTACCGGAAGTCCTCTGGTCATATAGAACATCTCATCGAACAGCCACAGGGCGTACCCCATTTTCCTTAGCCTATGGGTATGAGGCAATGATACCCGTCGAAATAGATCCCCCCTCACATCGGCGTTTAACGTATGATCAAGAGAAAAACAGCCAGCTAATACTGGAGTCCTTAGACTCAATTGATGAGATACGAGAAAAGTCTCAACTCCGAGTTGCTGCTTATCAACAAAAAGTCGCCCGGTACTTTAACTCCAAAGTTAAAGAAAGAAGATTCAACGTCGGAGACTTGGTGTTACGACGAGTCTTCTTGAATACCCGCGACCCCACTGCCGGCGTGCTCGGACCTAACTGGGAAGGACCTTACCAGATTGAAGAAGTCCTTCACCCAGGCACCTACAAACTTGCACGCTTAAACGGAGATCTCGTTCCACGTTACTGGAATGGAGAACACCTGCGCAAGTATTATCAATAAACAGCCCTTCTTAAAGGGCTGGCTTGTTCAAATTTTCCCATTAATTTTTACAAGTTTTGCAAAGAGGGTTAGCTACAGTGTATGGCTAACTGCTTGTATATGTAAGGTTCTGTTTCAGAATCATTCGTAAAGACATGATTAGTCCATTTTTAATACGAAATTATAAGGGACTGTGCTCAGCCAGTCGTTCTTGCCAAACTTTGTGAATTTACATTTACAAGTATTTGTTCATTACGTGTGTTGTTTTGCTGTATTACAAGTATCATTTTTCCGCGCGAACAGTAATGTTCGAACAGGCCATGGTCAAGGCAAGTGACCAAGGACCTAAGAGCTCCTCGATCACTTGGGGGGCATATAAGGCACATCGATAGCAAAGCATACTCTCAAGGTATGTAAACACATGAACAAAATGAGTGAAAGCATGCTTCAAGTACTTAGAGTATTTTTTCAAAATATATGATGCCAAAGTACTATGCTAAGTTCGGTCATACGGACAAATGTTATAATAAGTAAAAATATTATAACACCAAGAGTTAAGCTTTTACACCGCAAGCATTGCTGCTTGGATGTAATTGTTCAAACAAAAAGATTTACTGCCCGTGCAGCAAAGTTTAAAAAGAAATTATTGTCTTTACATGGCGACCCGTGGGTCGCGTGTTTAAAAAGAAAGAAGAACAGCTAAATAAATTAAGAGGCATGGGGGGCAGGAGGATCCTGGGCAACAACCTGGTCAGTCTCTTCCTCGATGGTTTCTTCGTCCAAACCAACGACGCTTGGGGTTGCAGGAGTCGCAGCTCTCGCCTCCTCTTCAGCCAGTTGAGCAGCGCACCGAGCCAACTCTGCAACTCTAACCTCCTCTGAAAGGTAGCTAAAGTCAGCACCCCGATTATGTTTCCAAAATTTATAGAAACATCGGAGTGTCGCCCTCTTATACTTTTTCAGATTCTTGGAGTTGTCGAGCTCCGACTGCTGCAGCTTGCCCTCGAGAGTGGCAATAGTCTCGTCCTTAGACTTGACTACCCCCTCCAGATGCTTGATCTCGCGGAGATGAGTTTTGTTGTACGACCGATACTCTTCCCTCAGCTTAACCGCTGCATCTTTAGCAGCTTCAACCGCAGACAGTTTGGTCACCGCTGCATCCCGCTCTTGGACCACCGTCCCCAACTCCTTAGCATGTTTGGCTTCAGCAGCCGAAAGCTCCTCAGCCGCCTTCACCTGATGTTTCTCGAGAACTTTAACCTCAATCTGCTCAAAGTAGGCCTGGGCTCGGGTACGAGCAGTAATGGCAGAAAGTAAGGCCTGTAAACGAAAGAAAAAGAAGTCAAGACTCATCGCGAGAACTGAAAAAACAAAGACTCGAGAAACAAAGAAATACTTACGCTGGAGATCTCGTTCAGAGTCCTGTTCAGGATCTGATCGACTGGTAGCTCTACAGCTTGGATCATGGCAGCCCCAACACGCTCACCTCTGCCAATCCGTTCAATTCGATCCTTAGCGGATCGAATGGTATGGCTCACGAGCCTGGCCTCATGAGCCTCTTCGCGAGAAAGATGCTCCCTAGCAGGCGCAGGTGGAGGATTGGACCGAGCAGGGGTGTTTTGCTGTTCAGAAGGAGCTGGAGGAGGGGTAGGAGTTCGCCCAGTTGGCGCAGGACTTTGCCCAGTTGGAATGCCCTGAGGAAGGTCTTCTGGTCGACTCTTCTTGGCTGAAGGGCCTCGACTGGTTTCACCAGTTCGTTTCTTTGACCTCCGTTGAAGTTGAGGGACTTCTTCTTCCTCTTCGGCCTGGTACATGTCAAAGATATTGGGAGTCGACATATCTGCATGAAAATAAACACAAAAGGTTAATAAGGGAAGAAAAAGGTGGAAAAGAGTAATACAACAGAAAGAAGATAATAAAGTGAATACCTGAGCTACAACTACTGGTCGCTATACTATTGACTCTATTAATCATATACTCATTTTCTGGCATGAAGAAGTTTGGCCCTAGATTTGGAGCATATGTAAAGTTGCCATCCCCGTCGAACATGTGACAGGGGATTGGCAGACCATTTAAAAGCGAAATAACGTTACCATTGTCATCAGAAGACTCTTCCAAGTCAACAACTGGTTCTTTGGCCTTTTCTTTCCCCTTGCCTTGGGGAGCAGAAGGCCTTTCTGCAGAAGGGCTGCCCGTGGGTTCCCTGATCGTAACTCCTGTTGGCCTCCTCCTTGGAGAGGGCACAGGAAATTGCTGCTCGGGGACCCCCCCAGCAGTGGGTTCGTCCGTTTCGGACCCTCTATTGTCATGGCGAGGAGCCAGAAGGCCAGACGACCTCAAATTCTTTTCTTGTGTCAAGGTCTTGACACATTTGGTAGCGGCAGACATCTTGGCCAGAGTGTCAGACCTCGACACCATGTCTGGTGTTGGGGTCGGGCGCAACCAGGGGCCTGAAAAACGAGTCGAGTTTGAGAAATGACGAAGAGAAATACTTTATGATAAAGTATCGACCAGGACAAAGACAAAATTGTACCTCCTCTCGCGAAGGCCAAGTTGTTGCTGGATATATCCGGAGTAAAGAAGTACTCCTTGTTGTAATGTCCCACGTTTGATATGTGGGTGGTGCCACTCAAAAACGTCCGGCCAGTTTCCTGATGGCAGAAGTGAAAAAAGCCCGTCCCGTTGTGTTGAGGATTGGACTTAAGATCAAAGAGGTAATTAACCTCATGAGGTGAAGGTTCTGGCCACTTGTTAAGTTTGTACAGGACATAGAGCGCAGCCAACATCCTATATCCATTAGGGGTTATTTGAAAGGGAGCGACGCCGAAATAATTGGCCACCCCCACAAAGAAAGGATGAAGAGGGAGATAAGCCCCCGCTTCAATGTGATACCGGGACCAGGCGCTGTTTGCCCCTCCTGGACGGTTAGCCCTCTGCTCCGCAGTAGGACGTGTAATGGTCACCCCCGTTAGGGGGTATTTTCTGAAGCAGTTCGCGACCATCCGAAGGGTCATCGAACTGGCTGGAGGAGTGTACCACTCGACATCAGGCGGATTGCGATGACGAGGACGAGCCCTAGTTTGGATATTGGGGTCAGGAGTAAGATTTTCTCAACCACTGGTAGAGGGAGCCCCCGCCTGCGAGTCAGGCTGAGCAGAAGGAGATGGGTTACTTTCAGATTCGGGCCTTTTCTTGCCAGAAGATTTTGAACGGGCCATAGAAGGGTGCGGTCTGGAAGAGACTCGAGAGAAGGGTATCTGGTGGATGCGATCGGATATTTGTTCTTCTCCCTCGAGCAGTTGGGCAAGGAGGTCGTCGTCGATGGGTCTCTCACCTCCCCACAAATCTGGCATTAAAATCTGCAAACAGAAGAATGGGGAGGCGAGGTCAGAGGGATCTAGGAGATTCTTAAAGTAGCGCTGGTCGAAGTATGAAAGCTAAGCCTTTATATAACAGTATTCTGACTAAGTCTCTCTGCGCAAACAGTTTAAAAAGCGGGCCAAAAGGGTGAGAGTGAAAAGTTTTCCTGAAAAGCTTTTTCGACTCCCCTCGCAACGGGAAGAAATTATTTCCAACCGGATTAAAAAATCGAAATGCTACTTCGATCCTACGTCCTAAAAGGTGCTAATCCTGGGTTTTAAACCTACTCAAAAGCATACGTTGACGACAAAAAACATCTTATCTACAGGCGTTCAAAAAACCAGAAACCAAGAGATTCAAACAGTAGACCATTTAAAAGCATGCACCACGAAAGGTTAGAAGCATGGAGTTGCAGAGTAACTTACCAAGGAAAGTGGCCGTGAAGATGGAAATGAGAGTTTCGGAAGTCAACAAGCCCACCGTCTGATCCTACAGCACAAAGGAAGGTTCGCCGGAGAGAGTAAAGCTATGGTTTTTAGGGTTTTTCGACAAAGAGATGACGTGCGTAAAAAGGAAGAAAATGGCTCAAGTAACCTTATATAAGTTTGTCTCTGGTACTCAAAAGGCGTGATCATTAATTTTCCATTTTCGAAGTATGGGGAAGCGTAATGGCCGTCAAAATTGTTTCTGGGAAACTGAAAAGCCTTGATTAGACAGGAGTGGTTTGCTTTTTTCAAGAACGCACGAAAGGCTCTGACACGTCAGGAGGGGTTACCGAAGGGTCGTACGCTCAAAGTTTATTTACAGTTCGTAGTAAATAAACTTTGGGGGGCAAATGTTATCCAATAAATTAGCATTTGTGACGTGGCGAATAATCTCTTGACACGTGCCTGACACCTGGAGCGTCTGCTAGAGTATCGACCATGAGACACACCAGAAGCAGGACATACCTGTTTTTACCACGACCAGACTGGTCGGTGGTTCCGCTGGCAAAGCAACATTTATGGAAAGATCTTATGTATCCCGAATTTATTTCATGCAATCTTCTGAATATCCCATGATTCAAGGGATAATATCTGTAACAATATTGGGCAACCCCCCATGGGCCTATAAAAAGCAAGAGATGGCTCATGGGAAGGGACTTTTTTTCAGCTAAAAAACCATAGGAATATAGAAATTATCTGTGAAAACGAGGATTGTTTATGAGGAGTGTTGAAACTCATTGAGCCCAAGCTCTCTGATCGCACTTTTGTTCCCATATCAATATCATTCTAAGTGGACGTAGGTCATTACCAGATTCTGGGGCCGAACCACTATAAATTACTGTGTTTTCTTTACTTTTGTCATTACGTTATTATCTATACATATTCGCCTATATCATTCATATTTTGACTCCGTGTCAGTTGGCTAAAACGAGGGTCAACAGGTTTAATGATGGATCGTTAATTATATGGTGCTATTGGTTTGGAATTTTATTGCTTTTCTAGAGATCTTGTGTAAGCCATAAAGGGCATAGTAATTTTATTTTTGAAATATAATTTGAAAATCTGTACACAAAGAAAAAGAGAAGGACTCGAGCCTAGGGCCTAAGCCTTAGCCTTAGCCTCAAGGCTTCTTAAGCCCACTCGGTCACCAACCTCGTGGCTTCCTATGCACACCCAGTGCTTGGTCGAGCCCTGCGTGCACCTAGTGCCTGGTCGAACCCCGCACGCGCCCGTGCATCTGCACCCATGTCGTTCGCCTGCGTGCCCGCGCCCGTGCGCTTGGCCCCTACCGTGTGCGCACCCATGTGACTGGCTGAGCTCTTGCGCGTGCCTGGTCCTTGCCTTGCGTACCTCTGCGCACTTGCGTCCTAGCCAGCCTGCCCAGCCATGCACCAGAGCCTTTGGCTCCTTGGTGTCGCCGACCCTAGGGTTCCTAGGTCACCAATCTTGGTGCCCAAACCCTAGATCCTATTTTTGTGCAAAATATCTTTTATTTAATTAATTTTAAATTGTTTGAATTTAAAAGTTTAATTCTCTTATTTTATTTTATTTAAAAATAAAATATCGTTTAGCTGATTAACATTTTAAATCTTAAGTTTAAATAATTATTTAAATTTGATTCTTTAATTATTTAAATTAAACTAAATTAAAAAGATGACAAAAATGTTATTTAATTAAAAGTTAGTTTTAATTTAATAATTAATTAGAAAGTTTGTTTCTAATTAAGAGGTTGGGCATAACCAAATTCCTAAAGATCAGCAAGAAAGCTTAAAAGAAAGGAGATGCATTCTTGGAGAGTCCTGCAAGCTACAAATGCAATTTTTGTAATTTTATTTCTATTTTTCAAGGGTTTTAAATTTAGAAATACCCAATAGTAATCAGTTCATCATTTATTGTTTATTTATTATATTTATTTAAATAAATGTTCATTAATGTTTGATTGATAACATGATCATGCATTTGTCAATTACATGCCATTCACGAAACCCCACACAGTTTTTCATTAATCATGCATCTTTTAGAAAGATGATTATTTAGGATTGTCCTATTTGTTTATATGAATTGTTTTGGAGAAATCAATTGCATGTAAACTACTAAGTATTAAATTAGTTAAAACTTGGTAACTCACACTATAATAAAGGCAATAGATTTTATAGGCCTTTAAGATAACCAACTTTATTTAAAAAGAGTTTTAGTAAAGTTAGATGAATGTGATGGGCAATTATCTAGATCACATTAATTATAGAAACATGATATTTTATAATTTTAAATGTATTTTGTAATTAATTACTTTCATAGGGTCATTTATAAACTAGTAATTGATTTGGAATTAATTGATTAGTTTAATAAAACACATTAAATCTAAAATAGTAAGTGGGAGAAAGTGAACATCTCAATGTGACATATGGTCTCCATTATTAGTACAACACCGTGAGATAGGAATAGGGCCTCGAGGTGGCTTTGTTTCCGTCCCCGTAAGGAAGGTTTCTAGACATATTAATACCAAGTTTGGCTTCTTACGAAGATAGGAAGGAGTGATGTATTTTAGGCTTGACCGACCCTAAGGCGACATTCTCTAAGTTAAGTCATGAATTCTGAAATAATGGGTTACACTTACAAAGATGCAATTAAGCTTTTGCGGTGGATAATTGCATCTTGATCACACTAGCGGTACTTTATATTTAAAAGAGAAAATACAAAGATTTTTTAAGTTTTAAATTATAAAGATAAGATAGTCTTATAAGCTATCTGAATTTAACTTGATCGACCATAAGGCAACACTTTATTTGTTGGGTAGTTTTATTGTGAAATCGTAAATGTTTATTTATGTATTTTGATTGTTGCATTCATGCATCATGTTTACTTTCCAAATAATTGATATTTTTCAAATGATAATATTATTGTATTTATTTCAGTAATGTCGAATGGTGGCAATCCAACAACTACTTTACTTTCACTTGAAAATCTTAATGGTGGTAATTTTATAAGATGGAAATCAAACCTAATTCTTATGTTAATTTGTGAGAACCATAAATTTTTCCTGACTGAGGAATGTCTTGAAGAGCCTATTGCCATTGCCCCAAAGAATGTTCGAGACAAGTATGATGCCTCGATTCAATCCAACAACAAGGCAAAGTGTTACATGCTTTTGAGCATGAATGATGTTCTGAGAACAAAGCATGAACCCATGGAAACTGCGTTTGAGATAATCGATTGTAACGTCCCAAAATTACCTAATAAGGCTTCGGACCTTGATTAGGGGGTTGGGATGGAAATATATGAAATTACGTGTTTAATTGCTATATTAATTATAAATATGTGGATTATGTGATAATATGATTAAATGTGCATATTTAGGGGTATTAAATGTGCATGTGGGCCCGCTTCTTACTAGAAGGGCGACTTTGGCAATTTGGCTCGTTACGGGCATAATTGTGTATTTATGTGCATATATGTGTTATATGTGAGAGACCACATTATTATGTGGGTTTATTTGGGTTATTCGGCATGAGGCGATCCTAGGGAGCAAGCTAGCGGGAAAGTCACAATGGGACCCAATACCTGACTCGGGGCGAGTCAAGGGGTATTTTGAGTATTAGACATTTAATTGGGTTATGGGAATAAATAATTGGAGATATATTTGAATTTCGAGATGTTAGGAGGCAATATTGAAGAAATTTACCATTTTGCCCTCGGGGACGTTTTTGGTACCCCGAGCCTTGGGATTAACTTAAGTCACTTAAGTTAGAAAAGACAAAAGTTAGAAACACTTAGAACTCTGCCTAAACTGACCCTTTCCTCTCTCTCTCTCTCTCTCTCTCTCACTCTTGTTTTCTCTAGACATTTTTCCAAGAAAAGCTTTGAAGCTAAGTGGGATTTTTGGGCTAGAAGTCACAAATTGGAGCTCTAAACTTAAGAAATAATTCTGTAGCAATTTGGGGGATTCAATCTTTATCAGAGGTAATCTTTGAATTATAGTTTAAGAGTTTAAATTCTGAGTTTCTTGGCTGTTTTAAGGATATTCTTGAACCCTTTTAGCTTATGGATTGAATTGGAGTTTTGATGAGATTTTAAGACTAAGTTTTGTTGGGTTTTGTTACTGGGAACATATTAGAGTGATTGGGGTAGTTGAATTATGTTATTGGGATGCTTTTGGGTTAAATTGGATGGGATTTGGTTGCTAAAAATGGAGGTTTTCTGGGTTCAAAAGGGGTTGGGCCGTGGCTCTATTCTTGGTGTGTCGTGGCCCTCTAGAGCATATGGGAGCTAGGGAGGGCTCTGCCGCGAGGGCGCATCGCGGTGCCTCTTAGGCTGGGCCGTGGCGTGTGTCTGGTGTCTTGGGGAGGCTGAGCCTCTGGTTGAGGCGGACCGTGGCTCAAGAGCATGGGGCCGCGACTCTTAGGGTGTTTTCGGACCCCAAGAAGATTTTGAGCACGGGAACTCAACCTTAGGGGCTTGGGATTGTTTCCACTACCTCATTTGGTGGAACCCGAGGCCCCGGAGGCTAGGAGTTGGTCTGGAAGCCTTTGATCGCTCAATATTAATAGAATCCTATTTTATGGTTCTGATGTAGGGTATCGCTAGGGGCTCAGAACAGGGATCGTGCTCGAGAGTCATTCTTATTTACGCTTGCTTGGACCTAAGGTAAGAAAAATGCACCCAAAATGTGTTGTATGTGATTAGGGCTTGGCTCGTCTGTTATATATTAATATGATTAGGGAATTGGGCCCCAGGATTGGTTATGTTAGGCTATTGTTCTAAATGCTTGTTGATAAATGCTTAAGTGCTTATATTCGTTGCATGAATTCTATGGTTAGGGCATGTGGCCCCGTTATATGAATATGTTTAGTATTATGAAAATGGTTATTCAATGGGATTATATGATTAGCATGAATATGTGCTTAATTTGTCGGGATGTGCTTATCCACATCTGTTTCTTATAAGTAAGATATGTAATCCTGGATCAGGGCTTGACTTACGAGTCAAGGACATCAATAGTGCGTTGTGCGCTGGTTGAGAGGCATTGGCCTAAACCAGCAACGTACTATTATGTTGATCGACTCTAAGGTCGATGGTGAACCATGGGGGTTGGGCTAGCTCTATGGCTAGTGAGATAGAGCTAAGGGCAAGGCCCCAGGTGACTCTATGGTCATGTAGCTAGGGCATAGGCCCGGGAAGTGGCTTAAAAGCCAACTGAATAGGGCAGCGGCCCCAGATTGATCCAATGATCATGTGATTGAACTTAAATGATACTGGCTATGAATTAATGTTACTGATTTTTATTGAATGGTTATTTTAAAGTTATACTTTCTGTTGTTGCACATTTTGTTTTCTTGCTGAGCCTCGGCTCATAGGTGCTTTGTGGTGCAAGTAAGGGAAAGGGAAAGCTTGACCAGCCATGAGTTATGCGTGTACATATGCAGCTGCTCGACCATCACGACTGGGGTTATCTCAGAGGAACTAGGGTTATAGCCCTGTTTTGCCATTTAGGCCGACTGATGTAACTTTTGATATGTATCTATCCTTTTTCATAGTTGAGTTGTAATATTTTGGGATCCCATGTTTGTTGACGCGGTTCTTCGCCAACAGGTAATTAAGAGAATGAGAGAAAAAGGATTAGTGCTAAATGTGAACCGAAATAGATATGTGATCTTAGAGGACTGAAGGGGTGACCCAAGACACGGTTTTTAAGTGGTTCGAAGGTTAAAATCCTTCTACTCCACTAGTCACTATTATTGATCTATACTGAGTATTTGGTTACAAAGTATTTCTTACAAGAGATTATTTTTCCAACCCCTATCAACTCCCAGGGTCTCCATATTTATAGGAGAAGGCACCTGGAAGTTGGTAGGGAGGTCATCCCGTGACCTTCTTACTTGTCGTATCAATTCTACGACATTCATGATTAATTCCTAAACCTGACACATAAGTGTGGTCAAATCAATAGGTAAGGAAGGAAGTAATGGGCCGCACGGCCCAACCCCACCGTGGGTGTCTGAACACGCACGTTCCTGCTACGTGTCCGAGAAGTCAGGGGGATATCAGACACGTGATGCCTGATATATGCATGTTTAACTTGCGTGTGTTTACTTCTCAAGGGGTCATAGTTCCATGTCCAGCTCGTACCGCGAGCTGCATGCTGGACTCGACCTTCGGCCTTCAGGGGGCCTGCTCCAGTCTTGGACAATGGAGGCGAGCCCTTTGGGCTTCCTCGAGCTAACAACAGAAGCTCCGGTTTCAAGGGAGTTCATGAGATAACTACAATTAGTCAGCAACTCGGCTTGCTAATCAGCCCGTGGGAAAACCAGGGCGTACATCTGCCCCCAAGCTCCTACTCGTGGTATACCACGTCGTATATAAGACCACAGTAGGGGCTTTGGACTTCCCCATGAACTCTTCGCATTCCACCTTTTATGCAGGCGTCTGATACGTGGAACATCGTGGGTGGTGACGGTACGTCTTATGAGAACCGCATTTAATGGCCTAGCCCATGCCCAGCCGTCGTTTCGTATTTCGAGTGGAGGGCCTCGGATCCCCCATCAGGGCCATCCAACGGCCCTCTATACGTGATCCTTTATGCATATAAAAAGGGGTGGCCATCCTACGCATGGGTCACCCTTTCATTCGAAAATTTTCAAGCTTCAAGCCCTTCTTCTTCTTCTCTCTATATCTCCAGAAGAACAAAACCCTCGATCCCGCTACTGCTACTTTCAGCGTTCAAGAAGCTTAGGTGCACGGACTTCTCCAAAGCTTTGGAAGCCATTACACCGACGAAGCTCTTACCAACGCAACACCTTCGTCTTCCTCCCAGCCACACACTGTAAGTTTCCTGACCCTGTGTGTTTTGAAAATATGCTACTGTAGCTTAGGTAAATTTTTTTTTACTCTAGCCGCATGCAAGGGTTTGCTGGGTTTTGTGGATATGGAGGGTGACAGCCTTTTTAGGTTAGGGCATATTTGTTGTAGGAAATCGCTTTAGAGTATGGGTCTCAGGGTGCTTTCTTTGGGGAAAATTTCTAGGTAGGAGCTTTGGGAATTTTGGGTGCAAAACCGGGTAGCTTAGGGAACACGCCTCACAAGCGGTTTTGCAATTTCCTGCCTACTGAACCTTTCCCCCCAAGGCCAATTCTATCCTGACCCTCCTGACACACGAATCCCGAGTAATCAGGGATCGGTTGGGAGCACAGACGCGTGTTCATCGAACTGCGTGGTCCCACTCTCCACGGGCTGGGCTTACCTCAGCTCGTGTAAATAATAATTTATTTTTCCTCATGCTTGGGTCGCCTTTTCTGAGATATTTTCTTTTGTTCGTTAGGTGACCAGATGGCTCCAAAGAGAAATCTCCCATAGAAGAACGTCAGCAGCTCGGCCCCCCAGCAGGACAAAGGGAAGGCAGCGATGCCTAGCTCCCCGATCCCCCGCTTCGGGCCGACAGTGGAGAAGGAGGTCGAGGTGGCCCCTGATGCCTTCTTTGAGGCGGAAAGGATCGTCTCAAAGATAACCGACCAGGCGAAGATTAAAAAAATCTTCCTTTCCCACAATATCACCCTGGGGAAAGCGTCAGTGGTGGCCTGACCTGCTGCGGAGGGCGAGCGGAGCTGCTCGCCGCTCGACGAGTCGTTCGCGGCCTGGAGTGGTGAACATTTTAAGGCAGGGGCCTTCCTTCCATTGGATCAGTACTTTGCTGATTTCCTCAACTATGTGGGGTTGGCCCCATTTCAGCTCCCTCCCAATTCCTACCGTCCGCTGGCAGGGTTGAGGTATTTTTTCCAGAAGCACGAGTGGGAGGTCCCCACTCCTACAGACATTTTATATTTCTTCTGCCTCAAAGCTAGCCCGGCCCAGCGGGGGCGAGGTGACGTGTTCTACTATTTAACCCGGTTTCCTAATACGGCGGCGGTCATCGAGCTGCCCAGCCATCCCAATGACTTTAAGGAGAAGTTCTTCATGTCAACTGGTTTCCGGAACTGCGAGCATCACTATTTCAATCGTCCTCGTAAGTTTCTCCCGTCCTTAGCTCGCCTTTTAAGTGTTATTTTAGCTCCTCTCGTACCCCATTCTGACTCAAACTAATCTTGCAGCAATCTTCGCGAGGACAGAGAAGTCCGTGACCCTCGGGGGCCAATATGACACGCTGGCGGGCTTGCCCCCAGTAAGAAGGATTATCGCGTGCTCGTGACGGACGAGATGATGGTGTTCTGCAAGTTGATTTTTCCAAATCAGACCCTGAACCTAAAGAGGCCCCGGGGGCCGCCCCAAGCTCGGGACACCAGACCTATCATTGTGGAGGAGGTCGCAGGAGATGAAGACGAGGAGGACGAGGTGGTCGAAGTTCCGCTAGTAAGGAGCATGAAGAGGACCTTGGAGGTCGTCCAGAGGATGGGCGAGGAGAGGATCCAATCCGGAGCAGCCGCGGGTCCTTCTGGCCAAGGTAACCCTTACTTGTTTAGGAGTCTAGATAGGGCCACTGCAGACCCCCGGATGGCTAGGTTCAATCCTAGGCAGCTCGTCCATCATCACCGAAGCGATCCGGACCTGAACACACTCTTGGTCCATTGTGTCGACCGGCTCGTGCTGGATCACCAAGAGAGCCGGCCTAGGGGTACCGTAGTAGTAGATAACACCCTAGCTTTTAGGTCGATCCTATTCGAGGAGTATGGGACCAACCTACGCACATGGCCATCACTCCAGAGGGGTATCTATGCTCCGGGGCTTAGGCAGTATGTAGAAGAATCTAGCCCTGAGTCAGAACCGGACCCAGAACTTGGGCCAGTTGGGGAAATAGTCGTCTTAGGTTCTTCCAGCTCGGGGGGTAGGGCTCCCTTAGTATTCGAATTTTTTTTATATTTAACTCTTTGTCCTTGTCTGTATGGTTGCTAACTTGTACTAACCATGTTTTTGTTTTGACAGAAGAGATGTCTCAGCCCGAGGATAGCTTGCGAGGCGCAGTCTTCGGGGGAAACCCCTCGGCCAGACCAAGACTAAAGAGGCTCCGGGGGTCCAGGAGTGCCGCTGGGACCTCCACCAAGTCTCCGATAAAGGAGAAGGAGAAAACCCCGGCTGCCCAGGACACGGGAGCAATTCTTCCTGCTGCAGGATCAGGCCAAATGCCTCCACCACCCTCGCGAGCTCCAACCGCTACTCAGGTTGTAGGATCAGAGCTCGGGACTCCGGCCGTGGCGGCCTCCGATGTGCACATCCCAGTCAACCCTCAGGACCTGGAGAAGATCCTAGAGGCCTTCCGGGGGACAGTGTACGAGTCGGCGAACTACGCCGTCAACCATATCTATAAGTTCACCGAGAAGGAACTTCGGGCCATTGAGACGATGAGCCCGGTTGGGGTGATGGAGTCTTCAATGAGCATGACCCTAATGGTAAGTTACCCTGTTTTCCCTGTAAAGCTCTTACCCTTACACTTTGTCCTGTTTTTCCTCTAAGGCAATTTTTATCTTTCCTTTCTCGCAGGGCGTCGTCGCTCTCCACCGGAGCATCATCAGGGCCAAGACTCAGCTCGAGGATATGAGAGCTGAGCATCAGGCTTCCCTTCAGGAGGCTAAGGCGACTGAAGATGCCTTGGCGACCGTGAAGGACGAGTTGGAGAAAGCCCTCTCGAAGGTCCAGGAGCTCGAAACCTCACTTGCCACCTCGCAGACGGACCTCGAGGCTGCGAAGGCTGAGATCCAGACCGCCCAGGTCGCCCTATAGGCCGAACGGAACACTTTGGAGCAGTCCATGCAGGATCTGTTCTATCGTTGCTGGGCTTATAATCCGGAGGCTGACTTCTCCTTCATGTCACCAAGTCTTTGTGGCGCGCTTGCTGGTGAAGTTCCAAGCTCGCCTTGAGAAAGAGACACCGCCTTCGGAGACTGGGGAAGCCTCTGGCGCGGCGGAACAGGGTGAGACAGCGACCTCAAAGGGGCCATCTGACGGAGCTTAGGGCATTCTTTCCCTGTTGCCTTTGAACTTTTTTTTATATATATATATATTTTGTAACCTTTGCATGAGGTGTTTTCACCTCGAGACAATTTGCTTTAACGTTTTAATTTACGCTCTTTTATGCTTTTAAGCATTTTGGCTATAATTTATTGAAAAACCTAGTTCGCGTTAACTTTAACCCATGTTTCGAGCTCTTGAAGTAGAACAACGATCAATAGATTTAAATCAACCTCTAAGTTTTATGACCCGGTTAAAACCAGGAACTCAATTTGAAAACTTAGTTCGTGTTAACTTTTATCCATATCTCGAGCTCTTTTAAGAAGAACAACGATCAATAGATTTAAATCAACTTCTAAGTTTTATGACCCGGTTAAAACTAGGAACTCAATTTGAAAACTTAGTTCGTGTTAACTTTTATCCATATCTCGAGCTCTTTTAAGAAGAACAACGATCAATAGATTTAAATCAACTTCTAAGTTTTATGACCCGGTTAAAACCAGGAACTCAATTTGAAAACTTAGTTTGTGTTAACTTTTATCCATATCTCGAGCTCTTTTAAGAAGAACAACGATCAATAGATTTAAATCAACTTCTAAGTTTTATGACTCGGTTAAAACCAGGAACTCAATTTGAAAACTTAGTTCATGTTAACTTTTATCAATATCTCGAGCTCTTTAAGAAGAACAATGATCAATTGATAATAATTAACATCTAAGTCGTTAAGGAGACCTTGTTATATCTAGGTACCATATTCCCCCCAAGTAACTGGGAAAGGGTCTTTCGTGGTTACTTTATATTACACTTGCAAATATGCATAAAAAGTTGATTTCATTAATACATAAGAAGTGGCCTTCCAGGCCTTACAAGTAAGTCATTGGTAATATCTCTTTAAGTGGACGGCGTTCCAAGTTCGCGGGACCGCCCCTCCATTGAGTCGAGCTAGCTTATAAGTTCCCTCCTTGATGACTTCGATGACCTGGTATGGTCCTTCCCAGTTTGGTCCCAAAACTCCGTCTTTGGGATCTTTTCCGGCGAGGAAAACTCATCTCAGGACCAAGTCGCCTACGCTAAAGGTGCATTTTTTAACCTTGGTGTTGAAGTAGCGGGCGATTTTCTGCTGATAATGGGCGAGCTGAATTTGCAAATCCTCCCGCCTTTCCTCAACCAGATCGAGGGAATGGCACAAGAGCTCGTGGTTTCGATCTTGGTCGTAAGATTGGACTCTATGCGAAAGAACCTTTATCTCCACGGGGAGGACCGCCTCACTCCCAAAAGTTAAAGAAAAGGGAGTATGACCCGTAGGAGTCCGATGCGAGGTCCGGTATGCCCATAGGACCTGGGGGAGCTATTCTGGCCAGACCCCCTTTGCTTCATCTAATCTTTTCTTGAGGCTCGCCTTTAAGGTCTTATTGACTGCTTCGACCTGGCCATTAGCCTGAGGATAGGCCACGGAGGAGAAACTTTTCACAATCCCATGTCTGTCACAGAACTCGGTGAACAGGTCGCTGTCGAACTGAGTGCCGTTATCGGAGACGATCTTCTTGGGTAGGCCGAAGCGACAAATGATGCTTTTAACCACGAATTCAAACACCTTTTTAGATGTGATTGTTGCCAACGTCTCTGCCTCAGCCCACTTGGTAAAGTAGTCGATGGCTACCACGGCGTAACAGACCCCGCCCTTTCCAGTGGGCAGAGTGCCTACTAAGTCTATTCCCCAAACGGCAAACGGCCAAGGGGCCGAGATCATTTTTAGCTCGACTGGAGGAGCTCAGGCAACTGCAGCGAATCGCTGGCACTTGTCGCACTTCTTCACGTATGAGATCGAGTCTTTGGACAGAGTCAGCCAGTAATATCCTTGCCTGAGAACCTTTAAGGCCAGGCTTTGCCCCCCAGTGTGGTCTCCGCAGAATCCTTAGTGAACTTCCTCCAGGATGGCCTTTGCCTTACTTGGATGAACGCACTGGAGGAGAGGTAGGGAATGCCCACGTCGGTACAACACCCCATCGACCAGCGTATATCTCGGAGCTTGATACAAAATCCGTCGTGCGTCGTTACGTCCTTCAGGAAGCTTGCCCTCGATGAGATACTCAAAAATGGGGGTCATCCAGGTCGGGCTAGCGTCAATCATCTCGACCTCGGCCCGTCCTTCTTCTATACTTGGTTGTTCCAAGAATTATATCGGCACCAATCCCAAGGTCTCCGTCTTTTCCGAGGTGGCGAGCTTGGCAAGAGCATCTGCATTAGTGTTATGCTCCCGAGGTATCTGTTCGACCGATCCTCGCTCAAATGCGGACAGCTCAGCTTTTACCTTTGCCAGATAGGCGGCCATCTTGGGTCCCCGTGCCTGATATTCGCCCAGGACCTGGTTCACCACGAGCTGGGAGTCACTGAAGCATTGGACGGAGCTCGCCTTTAACTCCCTGGCTATCCTTAGGCCGGCCAGCAAAGCCTCGTACTCCGCCTCGTTGTTGGAGGCCTTGAACCCGAACCTAAGCGCCGAGTGGAATCTATGTCCCTCGGGGGATATCAGGATGATTCCGGCCCCGGAGTCGTTCTCGTTGGATGAGCCATCTACAAAGATCTTCCACAACGATTGGGGCGAGGTGAGCTGAGATGAGTCCTCTGCTGGATTCTCCTGGAATCCCGTGCATTCTGCCACGAAATCGGCGAGGACCTGACTTTTTATAGCAGTTTGTGGAGTGTAGAAAATCTCGAACTGACTGAGTTCGACCGCCCATTTTAATAAACGTCCCGATGCTTCAGGTTTTTGCAGAACCTGCCTTAGAGGCTGATCGGTCATGACGTGCACTGAGTGGGATTGGAAGTACGGCCTGAGCTTTCGCGAGGCCGTGATCAGGAAGAACACCAATTTTTCCATCAGTGGGTATCGTGATTCTGCCCCGAGAAGTCTCTTGCTGATGTAGTAGACTGGCTTCTGAGCTTGGTCCTCCTCTCGTACTAGTACGGCACTAGCTGCATCCTCAGTGACAGCTAGGTAGAGAAAAAGAGGCTCGCCTGCCTTGGGCTTGGACAGCACAGGTGGTTCAGCCAGATGCGCCTTCAGGTCGAGGAATGCGCTTTCGCACTCTACTGTCCATTCAAACTTCTTGTTTCCTCGGAGCAGGTTGTAGAAGGGAAAACACTTATCGGTTGACTTGGAAATAAACCGGTTTAGCGCCGCCACTCTTCCTGTTAAGCCCTGGACATCTTTCCGCGACCTGGGCGAAGGAAGGTCGAGCAGTGACCTGATCTTGTCGGGGTTTGCCTCGATTCCTCGGGTGTTGACTATGAACACCAGGAATTTTCCTGACGCGACTCCAAAAGTGAATTTTTGGGGATTGAGCCTCATGCTGTATTCTCGTAATATTTTAAAACACTCTTCCAGGTCGGAAATGTGGTTGTCGGCAGTCTTTGACTTGACTAGCATGTCATCAACGTACACTTCCATGTTTTTCCCGATCTGGTCCGCGAACATTTTGTTTACTAATCTTTGGTAGGTAGCTCCGGCGTTCTTCAGACCGAAAGGCATGACCTTGTAGCAATATACATTAGTCGGGGTCATGAAGCTGGTGTGTTCTTGGTCCGCCGGATTCATCGCGATCTGATTGTAGCCCGAGTACGCATCCATAAAGGACATGAGCTCATGCCCCGCCGTGGCGTCCACCAGCTGGTCGATCTTTGGTAATGGAAAACAATCCTTGGGGCAGGTTTTATTCAGGTTGGAGAAGTCAATGCAGGTTCGCCACTTCTCATTGGGCTTTGGAACTAGCACGGGGTTGGCGACCCAAATTGGAAACTTGGCTTCACGGATAAAGCCACATTTTTTGAGTCGGGCCACTTCTTCTTCTAGGGCTTCAGCTTGGGTTGTTCCTAAAAGTCTTTGCTTCTGAGACTTGGCAGGAACGCTTTTATCCAGATGGAGCGTGTGCATGATGATACTCGGGCTAATTCCCATCATGTCCTCATGGGACCAGGCAAATACATCTAAGTTAGCCCACATAAACGTAATCAGCTCCGTCCTCCTCTTGCTACAGAGGTTTTTCCCGAGTTTGACCATCCGTGATGGATTTTGTGGATCAAGGTTTACCTCCTCGAGCTCCTCAATAGCCTGGAGCTCGGATTTGTCTTCGCCTACTCGGGGGTCAATGTCCTCACTCAAGGCGACATTTTCCCCTTTGGCGTTTTGAGGTTTTTCAATCTCAGGAGCCGCCAAGGGTTCCTGGGATTCCTCTTCACTCAGAATGGCCATAGCCAGCTGCCCGGGTTTAGATTTGCCCTTCATGGAAATGTTGTAGCATTCCCTGGCAGCGAGCTGATCGCCCTGGATCGCGCAGATTCCCGTTGAGGTGGGGAACTTCATGGCGGGGTGTCGGATGGAAGTGATGGCCTCGAAAGCTATGAGCGTAGGTCGGCCCAAAATGGCGTTGTAAGCAGCGGAGCAGTCTATGACCACGAACTCGAGTAGTTTGGATACTGTTCGAGATTCTTCTCTTAGGGTGATCACCAGCTCGATCGTCCCTATCGCTACTGATCCTTCTCCCTAAAAACCATACAGTATCACGGAGGTTGCCTTTAGATTGGCGACAGTCAGACCCATCTTCTCTAAGGTGGATCGAAATAAAAGGTTCACCGAACTCCCGTTTTCTATCAGCACCCTTCTCACTCTCCGGTTGGCGAGCTAGACTGCTACAACCAAGGGATCATTGTGAGGGAACTGGACATGGCCTACATCGTCCTCTGTGAAAATGATCGGTTGTCTTTCCAATCGCTGCTGCTTTGACTGTCGCTATTCCGGGACGAACTCCACTCCGTTATGAGCCTTTAGTTCATTCACGTATCTTTTCTGGGCGCCTCTGCTTGTACCAACCACGTGTGAACCTCCCGAGATGGTGGATATCTCTCCTCCGACCACGGGAGGAGGGACGTCCTGATCTACTCAGGACCCGGGCTGATTGGCTGGGACCTCTGGAGTAGGTTGATGCGCTGGGACCCGGTTCTGCGAGTATTGAGCCAAGGGGCCGGCTCAGATGAGAGTCTCGATCTCATCTTTTAAATGCCTACAATCTTCGGTATTGTGGCCCACATCGTTATGAAAACGGCAAAATTTGGAAGTGTCTCTCTTTCCCTTGTGGTGCTTCAATGGCTCCGGCCTCTTCCAGGGGACCCGAGTAGAGTTGGCCAAGAAGATACTCTCTCTGGACTGAGTGAGCTTGGTATACATCGTGAAGACGGGATTAAACTTATCTACGGACTTATTCTTCTTTTGGCCGTGCTGACTGTTTTCGCCATTGCCCTTTCTCTTGCTTCCACCGGGCTGGTTGCTCTGTGCGACATTCGGGGTCGTTGCCGCAACCTCCGCCCCTATCCCCGCAGGCTGATCGGGAACCTGGCTGGTTCCTGCAGCTGAGGCCTCGGCTTCTTCCAAGTTTATCCACTCTTGGGCCCTGTTAAGGAATTCGTTGACCGAGCTGACTCCCTTCCTCTGTATATCCTTCCATAGGTCTCCTCCGACAAGGATTCCGGTTCTCATGGCCATGAGCTTAGAGCTATCATCCGCGTCTCTAGCTCGAGCAGTGACGTTTGCGAATCTGCTCAGGTAGGCCTTCAGAGTCTCACCGGGCTGCTGTCTCACGTTGGCCAGGGAGTCAGCCTGAACACGGGCGGCCTGAGAGGCTCAGAATGCCCTTTTGAAGTTGGCTGAGAAGGCCTTCCAGGAGTTGATTGACTGTTTTTTACTTTGCTTGAACCACTGTCTGGCAGGTCCGGTCAGTGTGGAGGGGAAGATCAAGCATCTCAGCTCTGGGCCGATATTATGGGCCATCATTAGGGTGTTGAACATCCCTAAATGGTCTGAGGGGTCTCCGTCCCCGTTGAACTTTGATAGGTGAGGCATACGGAAACCAGATGGGTATGCTGTCGCTGCTATGTTGGGGGCGAAGAGTTCCATCTCGTCCCCTGAATCATATTCGTCTTTTTCTTTTTCTGATAGAAGTTTCCTCATCAGCTCCTCCATATGGGTCAGGCGCTCGAGGGTTTGGTCCTGATGTCCTTGGTTATTCTGGGGCTGTTCAACAGCTTCGGATCCATTATACACATTTGGTGGGTTATTGCCCCTCCTATCTTGAGATAGGTTATTTGGGACATTCCCTCCGTTGCGTATTTCGGACAGGACCCCCCCTGAACGAGCCTGGCCATCATTTCCAGCTCGGTCTTCTCTGTGAGAGTTGAGGCGATCTTGCAGGTCACCTCCCTGGGTTCTCTGGTGACTTTGCGCCGAACTTAACCGCTGACGCAGGTCTCCCCCAGAGAGATCACTCCGGCGACTGCCGGTCCAGTGGCTCCTGCTGGATAGGCTTGGAGTCCACCTTCGGTGGTGACGATATGAGTTTTCCTCTGGCGCCCTGCTACACCGAGAAGGTCCAGCAGACGGTGGGTTTCTCCTACTACTCCCATAGGCTGGGACGTCCCGGACGGGCCGAGGAGGAGACGGATATCTGATTGGAGATGGAGGATGCCTGACTGGAGAGGCGACCCTAGTTCCGTCTGGACGGATCAAGTTTGGTGGGGGCCTTTCGGCCCTGCCAACCTGCTGGTCCTGCACCGGGCGATCTGGACGAGGCACAGGATGGTCGTCGGGGATGGGCTGTCGTCGCGAGCCCTCCCCGGATCTTCTTCGGGAATTTCCTCAAGCTCCCCTGGGCGTCCTCGAGGATGGCTGAGAGCTAGGAGTTGATGTCCTAACCGAACGGCTGTATTGTTGTTGTCTAGTCCTAGGCACTTCCTCGAAGTTTGCCTCTCGATGGTGTGATGAAGGGGTGGAGTTGGCTGCTGGAAGTCTATCCGACTTGCTATACCTGGACCGGTTACCCTGGCGAGACTTAGGAGCCTCACCTTGCCTCTCTCCAACGTTAACGTCGGTTGTGAGAGGGGGTAATCGGGCCAGGATATCCTTGATCTGCTGATTGGCCGTTGCTAACTGGCTCCTCAGTTGAGCGTTCTCCATCTCCACCACAGTATAATAGCATGGGTTCGGATTAGGTGGCCGAGGTGCCGAACTACCGGTATCATCTTGGCCCGCCGGCTGTTTTCCTGGCCGCTGCTGGACTTCAGGAATTTGTTTATCAGGGATGGTAGTATGATGAGCCTCCTGCTCATCATGTTGTTCTGTCTCGTTGCCATGCCTGGACCGTGTAGTCACCATAGTTGGATGTTTGCAACAGCACTAATCGAAATTGCTCTCAATGAAAGCACCAAACTGTTGACGCGGTTCTTCGCCAACATGTAATTAAGAGAATGAGAGAAAAAGGATTAGTGCTAAATGTGAACCGAAATAGATATGTGATCTTAGAGGACTGAAGGGGTGACCCAAGACACGGTTTTTAAGTGGTTCGAAGGTTAAAATCCTTCTACTCCACTAGTCACTATTATTGATCTATACTGAGTATTTGGTTACAAAGTATTTCTTACAAGAGATTATTTTTCCAACCCCTATCAACTCCTAGGGTCTCCATATTTATAGGAGAAGGCACCTGGAAGTTGGTAGGGAGGTCATCCCGTGACCTTCTTACTTGTCGTATCAATTCTGTGACATTCATGATTAATTCCTAAACCTGACACTTAAGTGTGGTCAAATCAATAGGTAAGGAAGTAATGGGCCGCATGGCCCAACCCCACCGTGGGTGTCTGAACACGCACGTTCCTGCTGCGTGTCCGAGAAGTCAGGGGGATATCAGACACGTGATGCCTGATATATGCACGTTTACCTTGTGTGTGTTTACTTCTCAAGGGGTCATAGTTCCATGTCCAGCTCGTACCGCGAGCTGCATGCTGGACTCGACCTTCGGCCTTCAGGGGGCCTGCTCCAGTCTTGGACAATGGAGGCGAGCCCTTTGGGCTTCCTCGAGCTAACGACAGAAGCTCCGGTTTCAGGGGAGTTCATGAGATAACTACAATTAGTCAGCAGCTCGGCTTGCTAATCAGCCCGTGGGAAAACCAGGACGTACAATGTTATATAAAACTTTTGGAATAAAAGTCAATGGTTCTTTGACCAAATTTTTTAACCCTAACCTTTGTCACCAACCTTAGTTACACGATTTAAACCAAATGACCTGATTAGCAGGTCTGACACAATTTTAAGTACACAGTGTAACGTACCTGGATTAGGAGGGCGTTACATGGATTCTCTGTAGGTCATGTTTGGGCACCAATCTGATCAAAGTAGACATGAGGCTACCAGAACCTACATGACTATAAGATGAAGAAGGGTATTTTTGTATGTGAACATGTCTTGCACATGATTAACGTGATGCATGAAGCAGAAATACATGGGACCATCATTGATGAGCGTACACAAGTAAGCATCATACTAGAATCACTCACTCTTGCCTTTTCTGCGTTCACCACCAACTATATTATGAATAAGTTGGAATTCAACATGACCCAGCTATTGAATGAACTGTAGACATTTGAGTCTCTTAACAAATCCATTACTAAAGAGATTGAGGCAAATGTAGTAGAGGAGAAACCTTCAAACTCTGAGGATAAATCCAAGAAGAGGATAAAGAACATTGATAAGGACAAAGGAAAGGGCAAGAAGTCCAAGAAAAACAAGAAGGCACCAAAGGCCAAGAAGAATAAGAATGACAACAACTCCAAGAAGAAAGAACCAAAAGGAAAATGTTTCCACTGTGGAATTAGAGGTCATTGGAAGAGAAACTGTAAAAAGTATCTCTCTGAGCTGAAAAAGAAAGGTAAATATGATTTACTCGTACTTGAAGCTTGTGTAGTGGAAGACGACATGTCATCCTGGGTTTTAGATTCAGGAGCCACTAACCATGTGTGTTCTTCTATGCAGATACTTGAGTCATCAAGGGAGCTGGAAGATGGCGAGGTGACCATGCGAGTTAGAAGTGGAATGCTCATTTCAGCTAGAGCAAAGGGAACAATCCATTTACATTTTGGGAACAATAATCTTGTTTTGAAAAAAGTTTTTTTTATTCTTGGATTTTGTAGAAATTTAGTTTCTTTATCTATGTTGCATGAACATTTTTTTTATATTTATTTTAGTAATAATGCGAATGTTATTTCGAAGAATGGTTTCAAATTTTGTCAAGCAGAACATATAAATAGACCGTATATGCTAAAACCTAATGAACTAACGCTTAATAACTCAAAATTATTTAAAGTAGCTAGACTGCAAGGAAACAAAAGACAAAAAGCGTCGAATGAGGATAACACATATCTTTGGCATCTTAGACTTGGTCATATAGGTCTAGATAGGATAAATCAGTTAACAAAAGATGGACCTTTGAGAGAACTAAGAGTTGGAACTCTTTCAGTTTGTGAATCTTGTCTAGAAGGTAAAATGACCAAATGTCATTTCTCAGCGAAAGGCAATACATCTAAAGAACCTTTGGAGCTTGTACACACCGATGTCTGTGGCCCAATCAATGTACAAGCAAGAGGTGGGTATGAGTACTTCGTCACTTTTATTGATGATTACTCAAGACAGGGCCATACTTACTTAATGCTTGAGAAATCTAAAACCTTTAGTAAGTTTCAAAAATTCAAAGCTGAGGCTGAGAAGCAGTTAGTTAAGGCTGTTAAATATTTAGATTTAGAATTCAAAGATTTCTTGTTGGGTATGGTATCCTATCCCAACTCACAACGCCAAGAACGCCACAACAAAATGGTGTTTCTAAAAGAAGAAATAGGAACTTGTTAGACATGGTCAGGTCTATGTTAAGCTGGATATGCACTTCAAACAACAACTTACATTTTGAATGTAGTCCCATATAAGACCATAAGAAAAATGCCACTGGAACTGTGGAATGGAAACAAACCAAGTTTGCACCACTTCCGCATTTGGGGATGTTCTACTCATGTTGTTAGTCCTAAATCAAAGAAACTTGATTTGAGGTCTGAAGTATGAAATTTTGTGGACTACGCTCCAGAGACAAGAGGCAGTGATTTCTATAGTGCCAAGGAACAAAAGGTATTTGTTTCGACCAATGCAACCTTCCTTGAACTCGACTTTATGAAAAACGATAAATGTGACATCCTTCTAATCCAGGATCGTTACACTATGTACTTTATGTTATATTATTTTATAATATAATGTAATATTATATTATATTATAATATAATGTTTTAGATTAAATAAATGTAACAAAGTGTGTCACATATTGTAACATATAATAGAGAGTTACAATATTTAGATATATGAGATATATCCAAATAATGTAACATATTTGGTGTTACAAATTTGTAACTTCCAAATATTACCCTTTATTGTGTAAAATTGTTACACAATATTGAGATGAATTTCATAAAGCCATATGTGATATGGCTGTTAGAGATATGATTTTAACCCCAATAATGTGTTTTGGGAGTTACAAAATCATTTGGGAGGGTTTGGAACCGTTTGGAAAAACAACACATTTTTTGTGCTGAAATTGGTCGGTGGCCACGGCCACCAACTTTCAGTGGCTGCGGCCTATGGGTCAGAGACCAGTGGTCGCGGCCACTAATGTCTCTAGCCGCGACCACAGGCCAAAACTGACCAATTTTTCAGTTTTTTCAATCTTTGTTGAACGGCTCAAAAAACCCAAATAACTCCCAAATCTCATTTTTAATTCCATATTAATCCAATTAAACACTGGTAACAGCCATGGGGGTTGGTGGAATTTGAAATTCAAAGGGTGTCTCTAAAATCTATAAATAGGAGCCTATAGCTCACTTGAAAGACACAACATTTTCTATCCATTAGAGCACTTGGCTAGAAACACCTTGAGGCTTGATAATTCCAGAAAGCATTTTCTATAATCTGTGAGAGATCCCTTAGTGCTTGAGTTAGGGGGAAATAAGCTTTTGGACAAAGGTTTCAAACCTTGTTCAAGTTGGTGATCCCCAACACTCTTCACTTTGGTAGTGTGAGTGAGAGTTGCTTCTATTTAGTTTGTTTGTTCTTTCTTTCTATTCTATTTCTCTTCATCTTCATATTCTTCTCTTTTGTTTATTTGTATTTCTTGTTTTGAGTTGTAATATTCTTTTCTTTATTTCAAACATTGTACTTTACTTGTAACATTTTGCGTTGAGTTGTATTTTCACCATTCTATTCTTCTTCTCTTCTTCTTGTTCTTTAGTTTATTTGTATTTTCAGTTATAGAGTTGTAATCTTATTCAATCAATCAATCATTATTTATTTGTAATATATTGCATAGAGTTGTAATATTATTATCAATTTCCATTGAGGCAAAACAATTTTTCCTAACACTTTAACCTAAGGGTAGTAGAATCGATCTCGAGCCCTTAGGTTTGAGTTCCCGTCACTAAAAACCTAAGGTGGCCAAAGTTGCCCATGCGCGCCACAACTTGCCCCTAAGGGTCGCGACGCGCCTCCGAAATAGAAACCCCACCTAGCTCTGGGAACACATGGGTCGCGGCGCCCCAAGAACAGGGCCGCGACCCAACCCTATGAACCCAGAATTCCCCTATTTTTCCTTAGCCAAAAACCCACCAAAATCCTCCCAAATGATTCATAGAACTATAATTCAATCCTCAAAACAACATCAACATAATACCAGCAACAAAACCCAACCTAAAACTAAACTAAAATCTCATAAAAACTCACAATAAACCACTTAAGCCACAAAGCTCAAGAACACCTCAAGAACTATGGATAATCATGAAAGAATACAACTTAAAGCACGAACTAAACCTTACCTCAACTGTGTTTAATGACCTTGTAGCTGCAACAAATCCAAGTCCTAACCCTAGCCTTCAACTCCCTTAGTTTTCTCAAGAATTCCACACCAAATTTGAGAGAGATTGCGAGAATTGATTGGGGGGGAGAGAGAGAGCTGAGTGTTTAAGTGTTTTATGAGTGTTTTGTTTTTGTGTGGTTTACTTAAGGTTCAAGTAACCTTAACCAATTCCCGAGGCTTGGGGTACCAAAAACTTCCCCAAGGGAAAAATGGTCAAAATCCCCGACATTCCCTCTTATTCTTACCAACCCCAAATATATCCTCAATATTTTATTCACGTTACCCGATAACCCGATAATTTACTAGATACCCAAAATACCCCTTGACTCGCCCTGAGTCGGGTATTAGGTCTCGTTGTGAATTTCCCGCTATCTTGCTCCCTAGGATCGTCTCGTACTGAGTAACCCAAATACATCCACATAATAATGTTGTCTCACACATATATCACATATTCCAATTATACCCATAACGAGCCAAATTAAAAAAAAATTGCCCTTCTAATAAGAAACGAGCCCACGTGCATATTTAATACACCTAAACATGCATATCTAGTCATATTATAATATTACTCCTATAATCACATAACTGCACGCATATATATATCACACAAACATATAATTTCCATAAATTGCCATCCTGGCCCCCTAATCAAGGCCCTAAGCCTTATTAGGTAATTTGGGACGTTACAACTATCCCCTACTTACAGAAATTTCATCCTCGAAATTTTACTTGAATAACTCAGGATACTACATATCTGCCTCCATCTCCCAGTTCGCTTCCTCGACCTTGTTGTTCCTCCATAATACCTTAACTAAAGGTATAATCTTGTTCCTCAAGACCTTTTCCTTCCTCTCTAAAATCTGAACTGGCTGCTCCTCATAGGACAAATCCGTCTCCAGTTCTAGATACTCGTAACTCAATAAATGAGTCTCGTCTGATACATACTTCCTCAGCATGGAAATACGAAATGAGTTGTGCACACTAGACAGTGCAGGGGGTAAGGCCAACCTATAGGCCACATGACCTATCCTTTCCAGGATCTCAAATAGTCCCACAAAACCTAGGGCTCAAGTTTCCCTTCTTCCCAATTCTCTTCACCCCTCTTAGTGGTGAAACCCTAAGGAAGACATAGTCTCCCACTTGGAACTCCACGTTCCTCTGCATTGAGTCTGAATAACTCTTTTGTCTGCTCTGAGACGTGAGCATCCGAGCTCTAATCTTTTTAATAGCCTCAGTGGTCCTCTGATCTACCTCAGGACCCAAATATTTCCTCTGACCCATCTCATCCTAGTGAATGGGCGATCTGCACTTCCTACTATAAAACATCTCATAAGGTGCCACTCCAATAGTTGACTGGTAGCTGTTATTATAGGAAAACTCTATTAGAGGAAAATATTTACTCCAGGACCCTTCAAAGTCCAATACACATGCTCTAAGCATGTCCTCCAATAATTGACCATCGGTCTAAGGATGATAAGTTGTACAGAACTTCAGCTGTGTACCCATCGCCCTCTACAAACTTCCCCAAAACTTGGAAGTAAAGATAGGGTCCCTATCAGACATGATAGACCTCAGAGTCCCATGAAGGCAAACTATCTCTCTCACATATAGATCTGCATACTGTTCAACCATGTAATTCATCCTCACTGGTAGAAAGTGAGCTGATTTTGTATATCGATCCACAATGACCCAAACTGAATCGTGCTAGCCTACTATCCTGGGCAATCCTACCACGAAATCCATCGTGATGTCCTCCCACTTCCAGTCCGGGATATCTAGGGGCTACAGTAGCCCTGTTGGTCTTTGATGCTCTACCTTAACCTGCTGATAGGTCAGGAGCCTTGCCACGTACTCACTCACGTCCCTCTTCATCCCAGGCCAACAATATAGTGATCTCACATCATGATACATCTTCGTAGTGCCTGGATGCAAAAAGTAAGGGGTAGTATGAGATTCATCTAGAATCTCCCATCTGATCTCAGTGTGCATCAGAATGCAAATCCGATCCTTGTATCTCAATAAGCCCATACCTGACACTGTGTAGTCCTTAGCTACTCCAGCTAGGACGTCCCCTATGATCTTGCCTAATTGTGGATCACTCAACTGCTTCTCCTTGATCCTCTCCAAAATAGTATATTTCAGGGTGATGTTGGCTAACTGGCCCACTACTAGCTCAACCTGATCTAGTCATAACGTCTGCCAATTCCCTAGATATCTGCCTGACACTATACAACTGTCCCGGACCCTTCCAGCTTAAGGCATCTGCTACCACGTTGCTTTCCCTGGGTGATAGAGGGTTTCACAATCATGATCCTTCACCAGATCTAACCAACATCTCGGCCTCATGTTTAGATCCTTCTGGGTGAAGTAGTACTTTAAGCTCTTGTGTTCAGTGTATATCTCACACTTCTCACCATATAACTAGTGCCACCACACCTTCAGCGCAAAAACCACAACTGTAAGTTCAAGATCATGTGTGGGGTACCTCTACTCATACTCCATCATTTGACGTGATGCATAGGCGATCACCTTCCCTGTCTACATAAGGACACAACCTAGGCCCTGCCTCGAGGCATCACAATAAACCACAAACTTATCTTGATCTGTAGAAAGACTCAGAACCAGAGCGGTGATCAAACTCTTCTTCAGTTTCAGGAAGTTGTCTTCACAATTGTCTGCCATATGAACCTTTGATTCTTATGTGTCAACACTTTCAGTGGTGACACAATCTTGGAAAATCCCCCCACAAAGCGTCTTTGACAACCTGCCATTCCCAAGAAACTTCTGATCTCTGAAGCATTCTTTGGCCTTAGCCAATCTCTGACTACCTCAATTTTTGCTAGATCCACCATAATTCCATCCTTATTGACTATGTTACCTAAGAAAGTCACATGTGGCAACCAGAACTCACACTTCTTAAATTTCGCATACAGCCTGTGTAATGACCCAAATTTCCTAATAAGGCTTAGGGCCTTGATTAGGGGGCCAGGATGATTATGTGATATTTATGTGTATCATTATGTGTATACGTGAGTTATATTATAATATGACTTGATATGCATGTTTATGTGTATTAAATATGCATGGGGGCCCATTTCTGTTTAATTGTGCAATTTTCATATTTTGGCCATTTCGGGTATATTTGGCATATATGTGGTATATGTGTGGTGCTTTATTATTATTTGGTTATGCTAGGGTTACTCAACATGAGACGATCCTAGGAGGCAAGCTAGTGAGAAAGTCACAACGGGATTTATACTTGACTCGGAGTGAGTCAAGGGGTATTTAGTACATTATCGGGATATTGGGTAATGGGAATTAATATTTGATGATAAATTGGGAGTTAGTGAGATTAGGGGCAAATTATGGGAATTTTGATTATTTTACCCCGGGGGCGTTTTTGGGACCTCGAGCATTAGGATTTGCTTGAGGTTACTTAAGCTTGAAGTGACCCGTCAGAAACATAAAAAGAGCGTTCAATACGTTTTCTCTCTCTCCCGTTCCATTTTCGACACTCGTTAGCATTTTCGAAGGAAACTTGAGTTTTAGGACTCGGATTCAAGTGAGGATCAAGGCATAGTGATTCTAGGGAAGATTAGAAGCTTATTAGCCAGAGGATTTAGTGAGAAATGACATACTAAGAGGTAATTTAAGCTTTGAATTCCTGAGTTCTTACTCTGTTCTTGTTGTTCTTGAGTTTTACGAACTCAAGACTTGGATTATGAGTTCCTATGCGGATTTTGGGTATTTTTTGTTATTTTAATGTTGCTAAGCTATTGGGTGAGCTTCTTGGGGGATTTAAAATGTTGATTTGAGGGGATAGGCACCCGTTGGGGTCGGATTTTGAGCTTTGAAACTCGAAGAACATGAGTTGAGGAACCTAGAAATCTGGCTTAGGCACTGTAGCGCTAGGTTAGTAGTGGTAAAATACTGGGTGCTCTATTTGGGGGTTGAGGTTCTGCCTATAGCGCTGTAGCACCCATAGGTAGCGATGTAGCGCTACACAGCCTTTAGAACTTGGTTTTTTTGGTACTTTTTGGGGGTTTGACTCGAGGGTTAGAGGGATGATTCCACCACCTTGTTTGGAGGGATTGGATGTCCCGAGAGAGTGGGATTGGTCTCGGGATTGGGTTTTGGAACTTGAACTCATTGAAACACCGTTTATGGTTGTGACTAGGTTATCGCTAGGGGATTGGAAATAGGATCATGCTTGTGGCTCGTTCATTGGTAACCTGTGCTTTGACCAAAGGTAAGAAAACTCCACCCAGTATGTGATGCATGAGATACATGTGATTTGGGCATGGCATGAATGTTGAATATGGGATTGATCAGAGCTTGAGTCTTTGTAAATGTGCATAATCATAATTATGCTAGTGAATGTTGAGTAAGCATGCTGAATGCCCTGCATCTCGATATTTAACATATGATATATGCTTGATTGCATTGCTTACTTGTGAATGGTACTGACTTATTAGTCAGAATCGGCAATGGTGTCAGTATTGACTGTGAAGCTATGACTTATTAGTCAAGTTCGGCAGTGGTACTGAGCACTGGTCGTATGGAATTGACTTATGAGTCAAGAACAATATTATCATGCTTAACGCAAGCAAACAATATTAGATCTAATTGACATAAGCATTATCATCATAAGCATGAAATTCTTGACCGACCTTAAGTTTGATGAAAACTAAAAACGCTTGTCTAGTCTAAAGACTAGTTACATAGAGCCAGGGTTATAAGCTCAGGTGACTGATACGTCACATGGCTAGGAGGGCGTGGGACCTAAGAGATAGACTTATCAGTCATCTACACAGAGATGGACTTATCAGTCATCTACACAGAGATTGACTTATTAGTCATCTACTAAGAGATAGACTTATCAGTCTTCTATACATAGATGGACTTATCAGTCATCTACAGAGAGATAGACTTATCAGTCATCTATACAGAGATGGACTTATCAGTCATTTATACAGAGTATGAATTATTAGTCATCTATTCAGAGAGAGACTTATTAGTCATCTACCTCAGAGAGACTTATTAGTCATCTACATCAGAGCAAGAGACTTATTATTCATCTACTCAGAGTGCAGAACTCTACAAACATTTATTTGTACCTGATTGCATGCATGAGTAGGGTTATTACTGCTAGGTATGCCTATTGTGATTTGGTGACATGTTATACTTGTTCATGAGCATATTGAGTTTTCTTGCTGAGCTTCGGCTCACGGGTGCTATGTGGTGCAGGCAAAGGCAAAAGAAAGTTGGACCATCCTTGAGTTGGAGAGCTTAGGTGACGATGTGTACATATGCGGCTGCTCGACCGCCACGACCGAGGGTTTAAAGAGGAACTAGGGTTAAACCCTATTTTGCCGCTTAGATCGGCTGGTTGTAAATCTTTTATTGTAATTAACCTTCAAATTATATTTTGGGATCCCAATGTATATAGTAAATGTTTTAGTGAAACGTTGTATCTTTAAACAAAATTTTTAACCCTAAACCATTAATCACATTTAGTTACACGATTATGGCCAAATGACTTGGTTATTGAGTCTAGCACTTTTTAAAATTCACAACGTAACGGTCCCTGGGTAGTAGGGCGTTACAAACTTGGTATCAGAGGGAGCCAAGGTTAAGGGTTCTTGTAGACAAGTTGGGCATGTACACTCGTCATTAAATACAACTTTACTCAGGGTATGGTAACTATTTATGCAGTAATGTGCTTAACTGCTTAAATAGAATGTAAATGCTTTACCTACATATTGTATTAGGGAGCATGAGATTTTGATAGATTCTGGCTCTTGATTATATGATTACCTGTTCAGTGTATATATGAATATGATATTTGCATACGAATGATATGGGCATGTTTTTAGCACTACAGTGGTTTATGAATGTAGTGTGCTATGATTGTTCTCGTGGGAACGACTTTTGAATATGCTCATCATGTTTAATGGGTCAAGTTATTGACTGCAGATTCAATCAGCAAGTATGTATCCAAGGCAGATAATGAGACCTAGTGGTGGTTATACCGAGGTTGGGAATTACATCCAGGGTTTGAGTTATTCACCTGCCCCTCAAAATTTACAGCAGGTGTTTACAGATATACAATTAAGATTGCAGAGGCAAAAGGAAGAGATTAGGTGTTTGAAATAGCAGCAGAAATTGTCAAGGAACACCTCTTCCTTTTGTTATGCCAGGAGTGGCACCAATATTTGCTTAGCCTAGGATTGAAAACAGATGGGAATTTCTTTGTGGAAGATTCCAAGAATATTACCCTCCAGTATTTGAGGGAGGCCTAGATCCATTTATAGCCGAGCAATGAATGGGCATGATCAGTTCCATCCTCGATAGTATGGGGGTGGTAGGTCACGATAGGGTGATCTGTGCTACATTTGTATTGCGGGATGATGCCCAGACGTGGTGGGAAGTAGTATCCCAGACATAAGATACAACTATGATGGACTGGAAAGAATTTAGGTAGCTGTTTAATGAAAGATATTACTGTGATGCAGTCAAGACTGCTAAGATGAATGAGTTTCTGAACCTTGTTCAGGGAAATGCAACAGTAACAGAGTATGTTAAAAAATTCTATGGGTTGGCCAAGTTTGCTTGTGATATGGTACCCACAAATGTAGCTCGGAAGGAAAGGTTTATCCAGGGATTGAATTCTAGAATAGCTAAGGGCATTAGAGTGGCTCTAGTGCATGAAATCTCTACCTACGCTCAGGTGGTAGGGAAGGCTCTTGTTGTTAAGAGCACAAGGAATCAAATTGAGAAGGAGAGCTGGAGAGCACGGAGCTCAGACAGTGATACCTCCATTTATTGGTTCAAGCAAGAATAAGAATTGGAGGACTTATCCAAAATGCGCTCGGTGTAAGAGACGTCATCTGGGAGAATGCCAAGCAAAGGCATGTTTCTTATGTGGAATGGTTGGGCATTTCATGAGGGATTTCCCAAGGCGAGGGACAGATGAGCAAAATGGGGCGGACAACTCGACTCCAGCTTGAGTGTTCGCTTTGATGCAGTCAGAGACTGAGACTAAGATTAAGGCTGGTTCCTCAATGGTGGCACTTCAGCTTTCTAGTTTTGATTTTTGTATTGTGCTGACTGGTTTTGGTTCCATGTTGTTCTTTGCTTGTCGCATTTAGAGAGGCATAGATTTGATATACAAATTATATGGTTATGTTGTGATGAGTTAGATTATGGTGGAAAGGACTCATTAGTTGTTTTGATAGAATTGGTCATGACTAACTTCAGTATGATCCTGGATATGGATTGGTTAGCTAAGTATGGAGCAATGTTGGATTGTAAGGAAAGGATAGTAACTCTTGGGTTCGAGAGTGGGAAACCCTTGTAGTAGTTGGCACTATGTTTATGACATCTGTACTTAGAGCTAGAGATCTATTGCGGGAGAATGCATAGGACTGTTAGCTAGTGTGGTGGATACCACTTAGGTTGTGCTAGTGGGATCAGGACAGACTGGATTAGTCTATGACTTTCTGGATGTGTTTCCATGGGAATAGTCAGGTTACCTTTACATAAAGAGATAGAATGGTGATTGGATTGGTGCCAGGGATGGAATCAGGTCTAGGGCATTGTATTGAACGATTTCAGCAGAACTGTAAGAACTAAAGACTAAGTTATTGAGTAAGATAGTATTCTTCAAGGTGGATTTTTGATCTGGTTAGTACCAGCTGAAGGTCAGGAAGAAGGATATGCAGAAGACTGTTTTTTTTTATATGAGATAAGGACATTGGGAGTGCTGAGTTATGTTTTGAGGATTTGTTTAATGCCAAGTTGTTTTGTTGGATTAGAAGAACATAGTATTCAAAGATTATTTGAATTGGATTTGTTATCATCTTGATCAACAATATTGTGATATACTCTCAGTGGAGATTGACCAAGGTCAAGGAACACCTTAGAGGTAACGAGTTTCCTTGGATGGGCAAGATATTACATGTGTTTTGGGAAAGAGTTCTGAGTCTTCTTACAGATCAGAATCAGTTTGTAGGTTGTTATGACACCTCAGTGACAGGGAAACGTGATTGCCTATGCATCATGATAGTTGAAGGATATGACCAGAACTAGAGTAGAGTTACTAGTGGGCTAGGTGGCCAACATTATGTTTGAGTTACTCTGGTAGAGAGGATCAAAGGAAAATAGTTAAGTGACCCATAGATGGAAAATTGAGAGGAATGTCCTAGCTGGATTAGCTAAGGATTATACAGTGTAAGGTATGGGTGTATTGTGGTATAAGGATCAGATTTGGAATCCGATGGACACTGGGATTAAATGGGAGATTCTGGATGAATCTCATATTATCCTCTTATTCTCTTCATCCATACATCATGGAAGATGTAACCGAATCTGAAAGCTTTATATTGGTGGCCTGGGATGGATAAGGACATAACAAAATATGTTGTAAAGTTCTTAACCTGTTAGCAGGTCAAGACAGAGTAATAGAAACCAGTAAAGCCATTACAGCCTTTGTGTATTCTATAGTGAAAGTAAGGAAACATCACGATAGGTTTCACGGTGGGGCTGCCCAAGATAGTGGGCCAGGGTGATTTGGTTTAGGTCATTATGGACCAGTATTTAAGTCAGCTCACTTCTATCAGTAAGGACAAGTGATATAGTTGATCTATATACAGACCTCTATGTGAGAGAGGTAGTACACCTTCATAGAATTTGATGTCTATCTTATTAGATAAGGACCTTGTTATTACTTTCAAGTCTTGGGGAAGGCTGCAGAAGGCGATGAATATACAATTGGAGTTTAGTACAGTTTATTATCCTCAGACTGATGGTGAATCAGAGAGAAAGTTATCCAGTTATTGGAAGGGCACTTTATGTGATGCTGTATGGTAGAGAATGAATATCAACCATTCATTGGAATGAGATGGGTGAGATGTTATATTTGGATCTTGAGTTAGTTCAGGGGATCATTGAGGTTATTGAAAAGATTAGAGCTTGGATGCTCGCTTCTCAGAGTAAATGGGAAAGTTATATTGGTTTGAAATGTAGGAATATGGAATTCCAAGTGGAAGACTGTATCTTCCTTAGAATATCACCATGGAAAGGAGTGAGGAAATAAGGGCAAGTTGAGCTCAAGATTAGTAAGGACCGTTTGAATCCTGGATAAGATCAGTCAGGTTGCCTATGGATTGGCCTTATCTTTGGCACTGTCAGCTACAGTGTATTTTATATTTCCATGTTGAGGACATGTGTTAGATGAAACTCATGTGTTGAGTATGAGGATCTGGAGATTTAGGCTAAGTCATCCTGTGAGGAATAGCCAGTTCAGACTTTGACAAAAAGAACAAGGTTCTGAGGAACAAAGTTGTACCTTTGATTAAGGTATTATACAGACATAGTGAGGTCGAGGTAATGACCTAGGAACTAGAATCAGCTATGCGGAATTTATATTCCGGGCTGTTCAGATAAATGTCGAGGACAAAATTTTTGTAAGGAGGGGATAGTTGTAATGACCCAAATTTCCTAATAAGGCTTAAGGCCTTGATTAGGGGGGCAGGATGGCAAATGCTGGAATTATATGATTATGTGATATTTATGTGTATCATTATGTGAATATGTGAGTTATATTATAATATGACTAGATATGCATGTTTAGGTGTATTAAATATGCATTACAAGAAAAAACAGTATTCATAACACTTAAAAACTTCTAACCGGAAGTATTCATAACACTTCTCAAAACGATAACATAGCCCCTGTTATTAAAAGTCCTGTCTTTTCTATAACAGTTTTTGAATGTTATGTTCGATGTTATCTTAAAGTATTCAATAACACATTTTTAGTTGCTATCATATTAAAATAATAACGCTTAGTTAGAGTAATTGGTTATAAATTTGAAGTTTAATCTTAAACGTTTTGTATAACACTTTTCAACTGTTATAATTGATTATTTTGATAGCATTTTTAGTTTGTTATATGATATAAATCATAACGTTTTGTTACACTTATAATATGTATCCAAGACAACCATAAATACCATATTAAAAGTCCAATAATAAAATTTTGTTATTTTAGTCTAGATAAAAGATTTTTAATTTTGTTGTGTACGGATAATTATAAGTTTTCTTTTAAATTAAAAGGTTTTTATTATCGTATTTGGATAAAAAAAATATCAAAATTAATCACAAAATATAATATTAAATAGATTAATAAACCATAAGTATTACATTAAACAAGAATTACTTCATGAGGTCTTAGTTCTAACTTAAGTCTGAAAACATACATAATAAAGCTCTATAATCTTGAACATCTCTTACTTCAAAAATAAAAAACAAAGCCATAGCAAGATACACAAAAAGTAAACTATGAAACTTGCTCCATCCTTCAATTCATCATCCATTGTGCACTTGTCTTTGTTGTGGGTAGATTTGCTTAGCTACATAAAAATTTAAATAATTAATGCTTAAACATAAAGTTAATAGTAAACTAAAAGAGTACATTAAAAAAAAATAATACAAGGGTAGGTATGTTAAGACATTGAAAAACATGCATCATATTTCACAACTAACTATACAAAAGTTCCGCAAAATTGAAGTATTATCTTCCTTTAGAATTTACAAGCTATGAAAAAAAATAAGAAGTCTGAAAAATAAGCATTTCCACATCTTATTTAGATAACTATTGATAAACATGACGTGTATATATTATTTATGTCTTAATAATACAATTTCTTCAGTTTTATCATGTTTTTACTCTTTCTTGCTAACTAAAGTTTAAATGAGCTACATGTACCACAAGAATAAGACTACAAAAATAAGACCACAAAAACAAATCAGTAAATAACAAGAATAAATAATCAGAAGTAAGAAAGATACATGGCTAATGGATTTAGAATATCATCCCTATAGATCTATTTTTTATGAAAATCAATAGAAACTTTTAAGGAAACTTACTCTAGCAACAAATACAACCAACAAGAAATTAAAAGTCAGTACAACTCTAATTTAGAACAATCAATTTCTCACCACCATCACTACGTATAAACTGAAAAATATAAGAAGATAACTAAGTATGTTCTCACATCAACATCTAATTCAAAACCTGTTTCGTACATATAACCCCAAAAATTTCATACTAAATTCTACATCCCTAATCTTATATCAACAAGTATTAAGCACAAAAGAAGTACTCTAATTCTCTAATCATGGATCAACAAATATTAAGCACACGAGAAGAGATTAAAAACTCAACACTCCACATTAAGTTTGAAACTATTAAAAAATGAACTATGAAAAGTTATTATAAACAAGAGAGTATCATCAACTAATATGTAGCAGTAAAATTTTATTTATGTACATTTCAATTTTAAAAGAATTCAAAATCCCAATTGAGTTCTTTCCTCTGAACAAATAGCAATGCAAAAAAAGATAAATATTTACTAGTTAAATTTCAATGCCATAACAATCTCAGACCTATCAGCCTATTAAAAAAGAAAAAGCTAAGCAATAGCAATAGTGATTTTTCCAAAACAAACTTTTAAGTTCAGAAATGAAAGAGAGAAAATCAGAGTAGAAGAGAATACAACACTTACTTATAATGATCTAAAAATAAGAGAAAGACTAACAGATTCATAGTAAACCATAACATTAATAAAAAGTTCCATAAAATCGTGAACCATGCATGTAGAAAACTACAATATTACTTTTTACAACATTCTTATCAAAGGACCGTTGTAAAAGCAATGTGATCCACTAATGTGAGAACAAACCTCATCTGGTTTCTTAGCAGCAAGTAGTGCATTTGCTCGGCCTCGTAGAACTTCAAAACTGAGATACTTAGAAACCTGCCACATAGTAACAAGATGTCAATAAACGACATTATTAAATCCAAATCAGTAATACGATCATGTTATATTTATCAACTATTAAAATAAATCCTAACGGAATTTTGAGAAATTAATATCTGCATTTTATGTTCTTCAATCTCTTTTCATTACATTCTGAGGGAGCATCACGTTAATAATGTTTCTTGTTCATAATGCTTAGAGATAACTGAAAACTAAATGGAAGATAAAATGTAAACCGTAAACAGTAATATGGAAGAAAAAAAAAACTGATTTTTAAGTAAAATTATTCCAACAGTTATTCAAGTTTAATTAGATAGGGAATTACCACAAAATAGCCTTTGGTATAACCAACCTAGGCCAATCCCTTATGTGTGGGTGGGGGTGGTCAGATATTTTTTTTCATATGATTCATTAAATCAGATCACATTTTGTTATAGAATGAAAATAATAGAAATTAATCATATAAGCTATACAATAACCTATTATTATTGATTACTGGTATTAAATGCTGACAAACCAACTCTTGGTGTAAAGAAAATTATCAGCGGACTAACCAAAACATGAGTAGTAAAATGTCTTGCATAAACTGAAAAAACACCTTTGCAGCACTTTCATATGCGTTAGCGCTTCCCTCATAATCCTTTAGTTTATACTTAACTTCTCCAACCAAACGAAAAACATCAGGGTCACTTGGCTTCTCCTGTGTAACACAATAACACGAATACAGGCAAGCTTAGATCAAAAGTTTTTACTGAACCCTTCCTTTGGCCAGCATCGTCCAAGTACATTACTCTTCAGGAAGTACAGAAACAAACCTTTGTCAAGTTCTCAAGCAAAGAGACCACTCTGGTATATTCTCCTAACTCAGCCAAGGTTACAGCAGCTCCCTGCAAATAACCCGAAATAAATATAGCATGGGTGCTACAAACAACAGGAATATAGATGGGTTACCAAAAAAAAAGTCAAATCAAGAAAACCCTTTGGCACCTAACCCTACTCAGAACACTGTTTCCGTCAATTTTCATCAAATGATGTTGCAGCTAGTAGCATCTTTAATTTTTCTCATTTTTTATGTAATATTTAAAATTTAAACACTTCTCCAGCTTTCTTTATCTT
Source organism: Humulus lupulus (assembly GCF_963169125.1). Taxonomy (NCBI): domain Eukaryota; kingdom Viridiplantae; phylum Streptophyta; class Magnoliopsida; order Rosales; family Cannabaceae; genus Humulus; species Humulus lupulus. Next base: position 47,586,406 of record NC_084801.1, on the reverse strand, counting down.
TTTCCTCCATACTATATTTTTATTAAAAGAGAATAATCAACAACACTTCCAGTCATTATTATGTCCAATAGATAGAATAAGATAGGATCAGGAATGATCCTACATCTGGCCAACTAGAAATTAGCGGTAAAAAGCTTAATATTTTTCACAAAATCCTATAAGACATAGAATCAGCTCAACATTTTTGGTTTGAAATAAGAAGCTAACAAGGGTTCATTTTACATTTAAGCCTCACCAGATAATACCAAGTGATTTAATCAGATGACTTTTTCTTTTTTTAAAGCCCAGCTAGAATGAAATAAAATAATCAACACAATAGCTTATTAGACAAGTTCTATCGCTTTCAGAACTTAAAATATTGCAATCTTCTTAGAGAACACCTAATTAACCTTGTTCTCCTTTTTCTATTCTTTAGATTTTCTCACACTAAAAATCTTTTTCCTTTGAAAGAAAGAGAGACTCACAAAAGAACATAATCTGGCATTAACAGTTTCTGACTCACCTCAAGAGCAGTTGGATCTCTTGGGGAATTGCTCAGTGTTGCTTCGTATCCTCTCAGTTGAGTCTGCCATGAATCAGAAGTAAAATAATTAGCATGTTGGGCAGCTCTTTACCACTTTCGGGATGATTCCTCCAAAATACACAACATGATTGACGGTCCATTAGGATCAACAAGAAATATGTGAAGTATAAACCAGCTCAGCAGCAAAGAAAAGCATAAAATGAATATAAGACTTGATTTTCCAGTCATATAAGAAAGAAAAAACATTGTATACTGCAAGGATCAAAGGAGTTATCAGAAACAGCAACAGTATTAAAATTAGTTATACTTAACAGGGAACGAAAAGTGTTACAGATTTTAGTTTTACTATTTGCAAAATTTAAGAGGATGCCAAAGGAAGTCAAATCCCAATGTATACACAAAAGGGAATGAGTATAGTGCACCAAAAAAAAAAAAAGGAAATGATCAGAGAGTCAAAGAAAAGAAAGGGTATAATATTATAATGAAATATTTTCAGTCTTATAAATAACTAATGATGTCAAATTAATCAATAATATAGTGATTTTGAGATGTATCTCTAATTTAAATCCACTCTATTGCATTATATATCATTAAGTTTATATTTATATTCACTCCAGCATTCTCAACCTAGTACTGTTGTTCACTCCAACTTTCTCAACCTACTACCAAAATATTTAAAGGGCTCTCAATTTATTTAACTTCATTAGTTGTTCTAATTAATAATATCAGAGAGAGAAGAAAAGATTTTCGCCACAATTAATTTTCTACTATCAAAAGGTCAGTCTTTAAATTCTCTCTTATCTGCTTCGCTCTAAATGGAAGTGCAACAAGTTATTTAACTTCTATTCTATCAACAATCCCTCCAATGAGGTAAACACCACAAAGTAATAGTTGTTTATGCTAGTTCCTAACTCTCCCAGTCAGCTATCCAAAAGACCATGAATTGTGGTTTTAAAATTCTATTCTATCTGATAATTTAGAAACAGAGGAAAATTTTATGACTCTTAAATCGTATGTAGTGCTTCACAATTGAGTACAGAAAAGTTTAGTTTTTAGATATTGAACTGTCACAATATACTGGGCACTATGATAATCATATCTAATGTCTAGACAGACCACGCTGATTGATCCAAGGCACTTTTATCTTTGAAGAAAAACAAACATCAACTAATACAAATATTACCTGAAGAGTAGTTTTCTCTTCTTCTGACAGTTGATTACCAACAACTGCAGCATCCTCAGGACCAACACTGAAAACTTGTAGACCATATCAAATGCAATCATTTCTCAGGAAATTAAGCAATAAAGTAATACAAAATAGACATAATAAAGAAAAGATATGGGGGAAAAAACAATACATCTAACCCCTTAAAGCATAATATTTTCGTTGCATGTGGTGTTCTTAGCATACAAACAAGTTTACATTCAAGTAGTACGATTCAACAATCAAATTAGGGTTGAAATAAATGTAGTATACATATCTGTCAATGGCAATAGAAAGCAATTGGTTCTAATGATAAGTTGTATAGTAAAAATGAATTACCTTTCATCCCCATTAAAAGTAAAAAAATAAAAGCTATGTAACAGATTTTTGGGACCAATTTCATGTAAATAGAAGATTAGACAACCAAATAGTGCTAGCATTCCACACCATGTAAATTATTGGAAGATGAATAGTCTATAACTCATTGTTATTTTGAAGAGCTTTAGATATTTCAATAACAATGGAAAGGGAAATTATGAAGCAATATGTCTTTCGTATCCAGACATAATATGAGCAAAGCCTGCAAACATAAACTGATGACAACAGTACAAAGGGGGTGCCAAGTTTTCAAAACGCAACATCATATACTTTAATGTGCAACAAAGAAAAGAAGAAACAAATATAATTGACAACTAGAATAGCAAAAAGAGAGAAATAAAAAGGCAAGGGAAAGTTGGGTTGTGCCTGTCTTCATGAACTAAATTGCTGAAACATAAGCACTCATTAAAGTTGTAATATTTATAATAGATGTTAAGAGGTCATCTTTGGTTACAAAAATAATAGTGAAACTACAATGACTACATCCAAAAATTCCAGTCTCTTAGTCAATCAGAAAAAGAAAAACTGCTGAAATGTTTGGTGCATCAATTCTCTTTTGACACCCTGAAAAGTTTGAACATTCCTTTCAAGCCAAAGTTGCCAACATAGAACTAGTTTTGAAGATTGGTCATTACAGAAAAACATTTTAATTGATGAGTAACAGAATAGACTTCCAAGAAATATGTAACTGCATGTTTTATGGGAAGAAAAAACTGCAGAAGCATGTACGAAAACATGTTTGCAGGCAGTAAATACAGGGCAATTTTTTTTTAAGAATATACATGCTAATCCCGAAGGGAAAAGCAATTGAGATTAAAGTAAAAATTCTTCATTGTAAACTATCTTACGAATACAAATTAATGACACATTAACCCATAGAATAATGACCTTGACATCACTGGTTCCAGGAAAAAACTTGTCTCCAAACTTGTGAAAACTAACCGTCATCACCCTGCCATGTTAAATTATGAAGATTCGATTAGAGTTCCAAGCGAGTGTGACAGCTACAATAAAAATTTTGATACCCTATGATTTTACTGGTAGTAATTGACAGGCAGGGAGCACACAATAATTCAAAGATTCATGCTCATTCAAAAGTTGAATCATCATAATGGACTGTAAATGAGTATCAAAACTCAAACAAATTCTCAAAGACAGCGCAATCTTCTCCAAGATTATCTAGCAAAAGAGAAATAAATTAATTAGAAGTCTTATTCTTAATAATACATAAATCCAACGAGAACCTGTGAGTGGAATGAAACAAAAATAGAAAAAATAAGAAACTAAACCCATATGATTAATGGAGCTATAACACTACTTAAGGGCTTCAGTATCCCCAAATAAAAAAATTTAGTATCTCACAAATAAAAAAACAAAACTAAAAAATAGAGCACATTAAAGCAAATAAGGTCCGAAATTTCCCTTAGAAGAAAGATTTGTAGCTGAAATTTGAGGCAAAAAAACAGAGGTAATGGGTGAAAAATAGTAAATCCACTCAAAATAAGAGCATAACCGTCAAAAGCAGGGAGAGAGAGAAATATCGTCGAGCCCACGCACCGTTGAGCCCCATTTCCGTCGCTGTCCAGCCTCTTGCGCCAGCCACCTACATGAGAAATGGTAAAACTTGAAGACAAATCCAAGAGGTTAGATGTGAAGGAGATAGAGAAGTGAGACTGAGAATAGAGAAGTGAAGGAGATAGAGTTGACTGAGAATAGAGTTGAGAAGTGAGAGAGGGAATGAGAGACTGAGAATAGAGTTAGGGATTGAGAAGTGAGAGAGACGGGATGAGAAAGGTATAGATAATAAAACCAAAAAAAGGCGTGTATTTTAATTGGCGCCTACTATTTCAGTTGCCGCCATTTGTCTCCAAAATTGTGTATGTCTTTCTTATTATTTACCCATAGCATTAATAACGTTTTTTAAATTCTGTCATATTTGATTGTAATATTTGGTCAAAAATGTTGTAGTGATGCATGGGGCCCATTTCTGTTTAATTGGGCAATTTTCATATTTTGGCAATTTCTGGTATATTTGGCATATATGTGTTATATGTGTGGTGCTTTATTATTATTTGGTTATGCTAGGGTTACTCAGCACGAGGCGATCCTAGGAGGCAAGCTAGTGGGAAAGTCACAATGAGATTTATACTTGACTCGGAGTGAGTGAAGGGGTATTTAGTACATTATCGGGATATTGGGTAATGGGAACTAATATTTGATGATAAATTGGGAATTAGTGAGATCAGGGGGAAATTATGGGAATTTTGACTATTTTACCCCCAGGGGCGATTTTGGGACCCCGAGCATTAGGATTTTCTTGAGAGTACTTAAGCTTGAAGTAACCTGTTAGAAACATAAAAAGAACGCTTAGTATGTTTTCTCTCTCTCTCGTTCCAGTTTCGACACCCGTTAGCATTTTCGAAGGAAACTTAAGTTTTAGGACTCAGATTCAAGCGAGGATCGAGGCATAACGATTCTAGGGAAGATTAGAAGCTTATTAGCTGGAGGATTTAGCGAGAAACAACATAATCAGAGGTAATTTAAGCTTTGAATTCCCGAGTTCTTACTCTGTTCTTTGTGTTCTTGAGTTTTACGAACTCAAGACTTGGATTATGAGTTCCTATGGGGATTTTGGGTATTTTTTGTTGTTTTAATGTTTCTAAGCTATTGGATGAGCTGTTTGGGGGATTTAAAATGTTGATTTGAGGGGCTAAGGACCCGTTGGGTTTGAATTTGGAGCTTTGAAGCTCGAAGAACACGAGTTGAGGAACCTAGAAAAATCTAGTTTGGGCGCTGTAGTGCTAGGTTAGTAGCGCTACAACGCTAGGTGCTCTGTTTGGGGGTTGAGGTTTTTCCTGTAGCGCTGTAGCTCCCATAGGTAGCATTGTAGTGCTACACAACATTTAGAACTTTATTTTTTTTGGTACTTTTGGGGTTTTGACCAGAGGGATCAGGGGATGATTCCACCACCCTGTTTGGTGGGATTGGAGGTCTCGAGAGAGCGGGATTGGGTTTTGGAATTTGAACTCATTGAAACAACGTTTATGGTTGTGACTAGGTTATCTCTAGGGGCTTGGAAACAGGATCATGCTTGTGGCTCGTTCATTGGTAACTTGTGCTTGGATCAAAGGTAAGAAAACTACACCCAATATGTGATGCAGGAGATACATGTGATTAAGGCATGACATGAAAGTTGAATATGGGATTGATCAGAGCTTGAGTCTCTGTAAATGTTCATGATCATAATTATGTGAATGTTGAGTAAGCATGCTAAATGCCCTGTATCTGGATATTTGACATATGATATATGCCTGGTTGTATGGAATGGACTGTGAAGCTGTGACATATTAGTCAAGTTCGGCAGTGGTACTGAGCACTGGTCGTATGGAATGGACTTATGAGTCAAGAAAAATATTAGTGTGTTTAACACAAGATGAAAAGATTAGATCTAATCGGCATAAGTATTATCATCATAAGTATGAAATGCTTGACTGACCTTAAGTTCAATGAAAACTAAAAGCGCTTGTCTAGTCTAAAGGTTAGTTACATATAGCCAGGGCTATAAGCTCAGGTGACTGATATGTCACATGGCTATGAGGGCATGGGAACTCAGAGATAGACTTATCAGTCTACTATAAAGAGATGGACTTATCAGTCATCTACACAGAGATAGACTTATTAGTCATCTACTAAGAGATACACTTATTCGTCATCTATATAGAGGTGGACTTATCAGTCATCTACACACAGAGGCGAACTTATCATTCATCTACACACAGATAGACTTATTAGTCATATACTTAGAGATAATCTTATTAGTCATCTATGCAGAGATAGACTTATTAGTCATCTACACAGAGATAGACTTATTATTCATCTATACGGAGTATGACTTATTAGTCATCTATTCAGAGAGAGACTTATTAGTTGTCAACCTTAGAGATACTTATTAGTCATCTACCTCAAAGCGAGAGAATTATTAGTCATCTACTTAGAGCGCAAGACTCGACAAACATTTATTTGTACATGCTTGCATGCATGAGTAGGGTTACTACTTCTAGGCACGCCTATTGTGATTTGGTGACATGTTATTACTTGTTCATGACCATATTGAGTTTTCTTCCTGAGCTTCGGCTCACGGGTGCTATGTGGTATAGGTAAAGGCAAAAGAAAGTTGGATCATCCTTGAGTTAGAGAGCTTAGGTGACGATGTGTACATATGCAGCTGCTCGACCGCCACGACCGAGGGTTTAAGGAGGAACTAGGGTTAAACCCTATTTCGCCACTTAGATCGGCTGGTTGTAAATATTTTATTGTAATTAACCTTTAAATTATATTTTGAGATCCCAATGTATATAGTAAACTTTTTAGTGAAACATTTTATCTTTAACCAATATTTTTAACCCTAAACCATTAATCACATTTAGTTACATGATTATGGCCAAATGACTCGGTTAGCGGTCTAACACTGTTTAAAATGCACAATGTAACGGTCCTTGGGTAGTAGGGCATTACAGCCTATGCTCCCTCAGCCTCTGTAGTACCAATCTGAGATGCTGCTCGTGCTCTGTCTCTAACTGAGAGTATACTAGTATATCGTTGATAAAGATGATATAAATCGATCCAGGTAATCTTTGAACACCCTGTTCATCAGATCCATAAAGGCTGCTGGAGCATTAGTCAGTCCAAATGACTTCACCAAAAACTCATAATGCCCATACCTGGTACGAAAAGCTGTCTTTTGTATATCCTCCTCCCTGATCATCAGCTGGTTATAACCAGATCAAAGATCTATCTTGGAGAATACCGTCCTACCTTGTACCTGATCAAACAGATCATCAATCCTTGGCAGAGGGTACTTGTTCTTGACAGTCAACATGTTCAGTTCTCTATAGTCGATGCACATCCTTAGAGAACCATCTTTCTTCTTCACAGAGATAACTAGTGCGCCCCATGGTGAGAAACTGGGCCATCCTACAAGGGGCCCTAGTCTAGTAACTTCTATAGTTGAACCTTTAGTTCCTTCAGCTCTGGTAGAGCCATCCTATAAGGTGCCCTAGACAGTGGCTCTGTCCCTGGCGCCAATTCAATCACAAAATCTATCTCCCTATGTGGAGTTAACCCTGGTAGATCCTCTGGAAACACATTTAGAAACTCACAGACCAATCTGGTATGTCCTAGTCCCACTGGCACGACCGGAGTGGCATCCACCACACTAGCTAAGAACCCCATGCATCCCCCCTGCAATAGGTCTCTAGCTTTAAGTAGATATATCATAGGTATACGTGGTCCATGCGCAGTGCCAATGAATACAAAGGGGTCCTCACCCTCAAGCTCAAAGGTTACCATCTTCTTCTTGCAATCTATCGTTGCCCCATACTTTTCTAGTTAGTCCATACCCATAATTATATCAAAATGAGTCATAACCTACTCTACCAAGTCAACTGACAACTCCATGCCATCCACTGTCACTAGTAGCATTCTAACCCATCTCCTGGAAACCACTAACTCCCCAGTAGGCAGCATAGTACCAAACCCCACAAGATAGAAGTCACATGGCCTACACAGTCCATCTATAATCCTACTAGCAACAAAAGAGTGCGTAGCACCCGAATCAATCAAAATAATATAAATGGTCCCAGCGCTAGAAAACTGACCTGTAACCACCGAGGGACTAGCCTCGGCCTCTGCCTTGGTCAAGGTGAACACCCGAGTTGGCATCAGGCTGTCCACCTTCTTGGGCTCTTCCTTTCTGACTTTCGGACAGTCCTTCTTCAAATGTCCTGCACTCCCGCGGACGAAGCAAGCCTTCACCCAACATTCCCCAATATGGCACCTCCTGCACCGAGTACATTCTGGGAATGCTTTCCAGGACTCACTGCCACCTTGGCGGCCTATCTGTATGCCCCATGCCTCCTATCTGGCCCTGGAGCTGAAACCGTGTATGGAGTCTTTCTCTTTTGGTCACTAGGGCCTCTGCCCCTACCAAAGCCTGCAAATGGAGGTCCTATCCTCCTAGGATCCCTTCTGACCACATTCTCACGCCAGATCTTGTTCTCTGCGCTGCTCTCAGCTGTAAGCCCCTTCTCCATAACCTGTGCATAGGTAGTCAATCCTAGCACAGTAGTAATACAAACATCCTCGGCTATCATAGGTTGTAGCCCCTGGAGAAACCTCTCTCTTCTAGTCCCATCAATAGGCACCAGATCCCCAACAAACTTTGCCAATCTGTCAAACTTCAGGGCATAATTAGTCACTGTCATGTTATCCTAACGTACATTACTGAACTCCTCAGCCTTTGCAGCTTTAATTGCGCCATTGTAGTATTTCTCATTGATAAGAGTTCTGAATTCCTCCCATTCCATAGTATTCACTTCCTTGGTCTGGGATACCACCACCCACCATATTCAGGCATCATCCAGAAACATGTAAGTGGCATAGGCCACTCTCTCATTACCACCTACCCTCATGAAATATAGGATGGTGGTTATCATAGTCATCCAATGTTCAGCCTTCAGTGTGTCTGAGCTACCCTAAAAAGTTGGAGGGTGTTGTTTCCTTAACCTCTCATACAGGGGTTCCCATCTATCTACCCTTACCTAGGGTTGTACTTTCTCTGGTACCCCTGGCTGTATCACTGCTAGTACTGCGGGCGGTAGGTTCCCTGTTGGAACCTGATGCTGTCTCAAGAGGCGAATCTCATCTTCTTGCCTTTGTCACATGGCTTGCATATCAGCAAGCAAATGCTACTAGTTCTATGGAGTTGGCAGTGGGGCTTGGCCCTAGTCATTCTCTTCCCTGGCCTATATCTCTTAGCCAGCCAACCTCTCTGACCTTCGGGGAAGCATACTGATAACTATCCCACTCTGCAGTGATCAAATCGGTCGTTAGGTAAGTAATAACTATACCTTTTGCTGCCTAATGGTCCAAGATCAAACAGAAAAAAAAATGCGATGCTAATACGCATGCCAACATATAATACATTCAATCACGGTGCTAATATGCACTTCCTGATATTCATCAACAAATAACAATGCTAATATATGCAATTAATGACGCAAACAAGCTTGTTCAAACATTTATACATGTAAAAAGTGCTAATAATCATGTTCTTTATCATTCATGCAATAGTCAAGGGCCAAGCCCTATCAGAATATCTCATGCTCCCTAATCAGGCATGCAGATAAGGCATTTATATCCTCTTTAAGCAGTTAAAAAAATAACCACATAAATAGTTACTGAACCCTAAGTCAAGCTTGTCTTTAGTGGCGAGTGAACATGTCCGGCTAGTCTTCAGGAACCCTTAAACCTTGGCAACTCTAATACCAAGTTGTAATGTCCTCCTAATCCAGGATCATTACCCTATGTACTTAAATAGTGTAAGACTTGCTAATCAAGTCATTTGGTCATAAACGTGTAACTAAGGTTGATGTCAAGGGTTAAGGTTAAATTTTTTGGTCAAAGGGACTGTTGACTTTTCATTTAAAAGTTTAATACAAACATGGGATCCCAAAAGGTTACATACTGATGTTTAAAAAGGTATATACAAATCAACAGTTACAACCAGTCGGCCTAAGCAGAAAAATAAAAGTTACAACCCTAGTTCCTCTGAACTATCCTCAGCCGTGGTGGACGAGCAGCCGCATATGTACACACCGCAACCAAAGCTCTCCAACTCATGGCTAGTCTAAGTTTTCTTTTCCTTTACCTGCATCACATAGCACCCGTGAGCCAAGACTTAGCAAGAATACTTAAACATGTGCATGAACAGTAAATACAGATTCCAAATACATATCTAGCATTCCTTAGCAGTAATAACCTACTCATGCATGTATATAATTACAAATAAATAATCATGGGATCATTCTAAGGCCTGCTGCCTTGAACATATGACCATAGAGTCAACGCGGGGCCGTATGCCCTAGCTATGTGACCATAGAGTCACCTAGGGCCGTTGCCCTTAGCTCTGAGTAACTAGCCAAAGAGTTAGCCAAGCGCTTTATTTTCCAAAGACCATAGGGTCAGCCAACGTAATAGTACATTCCTGATTGGGCCTACGCCTCTCGACCAGTGCGGTGATCAAGGCTTTAATCAGACATTCAGATAACCAGATAATCAGATATAGATAAAAATAAGCATACCTCTCAAAATACAAGTATGCATACATATAAATCATGGTATCATAACCAATCAAACACAAACACAATAATAACTATGTTTCTTAACGGGGCCGAGTCCTACCTATGCAAACAAGGCAAGCATTCATTAAATAATTATCCAGACACAGAACATTCAAGCATAAAATAAACCATGTTCATTCCCAGGGGACGAGCCCTATTCTTAGTTATAATCAACAACCGGGCCAAGCTCTGAAAACATATATCACAAATTGGGTGCAGTTTTCTTACCCCAGGCCTGAGTGCAAAGTACAATAAGAATGACCCTCGAGCACGATCCCGGTTTCGAGCCCCTAGTGATAACCTAGTCATAACCATAATATATGATCATGTCAATAATGACCAAATAAAGGCTTCCGGACTGAGTCCTAGCTGATCGTGAAAATATGTTACGCAAGTGCACACAATCGATTCAAGTAATATAGATGGTAAATAGAGTATCGTTCCCACAAAGACTATTAACCAATTACGAATAATTGTTGTTTAATTTCTATTTGGAAAACACAATTTATATGAATAAATATAATTTTACAACCTTAAATAACTATGAACAAAAATAACTAATTAAAATATGAAAATCACTATTAAAAAGACCTAGGGTATTAACTTCATCAACTTTTCATTCTACTAATTTTATTATTCAGTTCTAAATTTCTTTCTTCCTATTCTAATAGCAGGTTAACATAAATCGATTCCTATTCTTTTTCAAGATATAAGATCTCATCCTATATGCAGGTTTTCTACATCTTTGTGATAAGCTTAAACATATAGCAGACATTAAGCATAGAAACACAAGCCACACAAGTACTTTTGTCCAATATGTAACCTATGTCTATATAACAATAGCATATTCAATTCTCATCTTTCGAATTTTGAATCAAAATCATAAATCAAGCAAATATTGATTAGGTATTTACTAGCATTAAGCAAACATTATATAGATTAGAATAGAGAAGAAAAATCAATAGAACAACATAATTAAATTAAATAGAAATCCAAGTGACTACATTAAACCCTAGATAAAAATATTTAGTTCATATCAGACATGACTAAATCAACAAAATAATAATTCAGAAACATAAGATTCAAAAGCTTGAAGAAGAAAGAAAAAATAAAAAATTGCAGAAAAACTAGTTTGAGAATCAAAATTAGTCTCTAAAAATGTAATTAAAATTTGACCTTATTTCTAATTAGGCTATTTAGGATTTTTACCCCCCGAACTATTACCACTATCGTATTGTGCCGCCTAATTTTTTCAGGCCGTTAAAAATTCCCCTCGAAATATTCACAGTAATGTAAAGAAGGTCTTCCGTTAACTTTTAACATATGTGGCTAACAAAATGTTGACGCAACTCTTTACTTGCTGATGTGTCTTGGCCACGTCGCGCCACGTGTGTAATTTTAAATTAAAAATTTTAAAAATCTATTATCTTATTAAAAATTAATGAATTAATATTAAAAAATTAAATTAATAAATTAAACCATATTTTATATATTAAAAAAAGTAAAACCAAATTTAAAAATAAAACAATTGAAAAATTAAAATCTAATTTCACATTTATAACTAAAACTAAATTATATTAAATAGTAAACTTAAATAAAACTAAAATTATAAACAATTACTTAAATATAATTAGATCTTTTTAACATCACATAACCAAAGTCACAATTAGAGAAATTGATAACACCAAAATCACAAATCACAACAAGTTTGCGGATCTCCATCACCGTCAATGACCTCGACCCAGCCAGTCCTCATCAATGACCTCGCTATAACTGACCTCGACCCAGCCGCTCAGTTCCTGCCAGATTCAAATGTCTCTGATCTCATTTTCAACCCTGCCTTGCCATCCCCGACCTCGACTCAACCAGCCTCTGCGATTCCAATGGAGCTTTAGATCTGCCACGAAGGAAGGAAAGCTTGGGAGATGACTTCAAACCTGGTTTGTGTGTAAAGGTGTTGAAGAAGCTCATGGGGAGAAGTGAAGGTATGATTGGAAGGACAATCGCTGGTGAGAATGGGCTTGGTGCCATTTGTGAGGGATCTGGGTTCAAAAGGCATTTCTGGGTTCATGTTATTGAAGGGAACAATAATGAGAAAAAATAAAAAATAAATGAATTCTATTTAATTTAATTGTTTTTAAATCTGGTTTTTATTTTTTTAATGTATAAAATATGGTTTAATTTATTAATTCTATTTTTTATTATTTAATTCATTAATTTTTAATTTAGATAATAGATTTTTTAATTTTAAAATTATTTTTAATTTATGCCTGAAAAAATTAGGGGGCACGATACGATAGTGGTAATTGTTCGGAGGGTGAAAATCCTAAATAACCTTCTAATTAAAACCCTATGTCTGAATTTATAGTAAAAAAAGTCACAAATCCATTGTTTTTCATAGGCAGGTTGCGACTTGGCCTTCCCTAGGTCGCGACTCGTGTCTTTTTTAAAGCCCCTCCGAGTTTTGCATATGTCTTCAGGCACCGCAACTCATGCACTATCAAGTCGTGGCTCGTGTCTTTGATGCCTTCCTGATTTAACCGCTGACTTCCACTAGTGCTGCGACTTATAAGAGCAAGTCGCGGCTCTAATTCCCTTCAGTAGCTTTGTAGCTTCTGACTTGACTAGAGTCGTGGCCCTTAAGCCCATGCCACAACTTTAATTCCATTTTTTTAATTCAGATTTTCACCTTTTGAGATCCCTCCTTCATCATAACTTATTATTATTCATTCTTAGCACAATTTTGAGTCAAAAAACCACCAAAAGCTCCATTTTCCATCATTTCCTCTTCTTTTAGCATTTAACCCATGATTCAACGCACCGACCTACAACAAAGACAAACAAAAGCGCAATCTTGCACAAAAAAAACATAAAGACTCAAGATTACCACAAAAAAAAAATCATAAAACGACACTAAAATGGAGTTATCAAACTCCCCCAAACTTACTCTTTACTGGCCCTCGAGTAAAGAACACAACAGTAAACAAACTTGACTAAAAACCTAAACAACAAATACACTTGAATCAAACCAACAAAAATAATCCACGCCTCAAGCTATGATGACTAACACACTTATATAATCTTTAGGAAAATAAACTTATAATCCAGAATTTTAGTCAAAACATTCTTCCAATTAACTTAAGTCCAAAAAAAAAAAAAAAAAGCTCAAAATCATGATTAATAAATAAAATGTATTCGAATCAATTCACGCTCACCATTTTTTTTTCTTCATTATAATCAATTAATATCATTATCACATAAGCTTGCTATACTTACTAATCTCCACTAATATAGAAAAGACATGCTCAGAAATCAATATGACTTTCATCGCTTATAATCGAAAGGCTTAGGTTAAGGTAGATGAAAATAATCTCTTAGGCTCAAATATACCATAAGCACACAAACCAAACAAACCAATCTTGTATCCACTCAAAAACTAAAAAAAAAAAAAAACAATCCCAAATTTCCCAATATTTCTTATTTTGAGAGAGAATTCATAAACTAATTTTTTTTTTCTAATGATACTACACTCCCCCAAACTTATTTCTTTATATTTTCAATTGGAGTGTAGTTTATTTTCAATATACTTTTTTTTTTCTTTTTCTCTTAATTTTTCTTCTTCTATTGACAAAATTTCCAAATATAAACCCCATTAGAAACCATCCCCAATTACTTTTCATATGCTCATGGTATATCAAAGGGTAGGAAAAATAACAAGATTTCAAATAAGCTTAAAATAAATGTCAAACAAAAAGAATCAAATTAGGCTCAAAATTGGGTAACTAGGGATTTAATAAACCAAGGTTGGCTTGAAAGGCTCAAACGTTCCAAAGAATTGCCTAAATCGTCTTCCTGAGCATGCATAATTTAGGATTTCGTCTCAAAATGAAAGCAAACAAGTTCTAGGATAACAACATTTTCAAAATTCAGCAAGCATAATTTTTTTTTCAATTACACAAAATTTATTAAAAATCATGATTAAGCTCTCAATTATTTAAGCAGACAAAGTAAAAATTGTAATGAAATATTCAACCAAGTACACAGATTTTTATAGCTTCATTCTCATTAAATTTATATAGCACATCATTCAATCATATTATCATTGGCCAATCATTGTCAACTTGATTCACACTAACACTCTAAACAACCTAGACAAAACACACTAACACAAAACAACATGACACGACTAACAAAATAACATAACATATCCAAAATAATAAATCCTTTCCCCCAAACTTAACCTAAACATTGTCCCCAATGTTTAAATAAAAGCTAAAGAGAAAGAAACTTATCTGACACCTCAAACTGCTTAAAATGATACAGATCGAAATGTTGAATAAAAAATGAGGAAAGAATTTTTTTTGGGTTAGCCCATAATTCATTATGCTGGAGACCGAATTAGTGCTGTAACTCAAATTATTCTCATATTTAATATCAAATAAATATATATACTCAAAATACTAAAATTAAAATGTTCATAATCCAAAACTTAAATAAAACTAATAAAAAAATGCAAATAAAAGATTGGAATGCCTCCAAATGCGTTGCCCCATTGTAGTGACATTCATTGCTATGATCCTTAGGTTGCAAATATAAAATTATTCATTGACGCATCAATAAGTGTCATACAAGACAACTTGAAGGTTGTCATTATGAATGCCCTCAAGCTTGGATAGATTTGGAATTGATGAGATCCAATGTTCAACTTGACTTTCTTTGGAAATATAAGCATGATGGATGCAAATGAATGATGCTAATGGAGGTGGAGATGGTGGTGGCCTATAAGGATCGTCATATGTGTACTCTTCCATTACCATTAGCTCACTATATTGAGGAATGAGTACTTGTTGCATGGAGTGTGATGGTGGATTTAACCTTTCTTCACTACTTTGCTAAAACAACTTATCCACATATTGGGTAGAGATAACATTCAACTTTATTTCTCTCCCTTTTCTTCATTACTTTGGATTGAAGAGGGCTCCCTTTGATTTTCAAATTCTTTCACTGGTAGCTCCATCTCCTTACCACTCCTCAAATTGACCTCCTCCTTTTGTGCTTTCCCCCTTGAATTTTCCAAATTTCTCAAGGATGAAGTTTGGAATTGAATTAAGGCATCATTTTTAGCCATATACTCCATCATCAATACCTCCAATGAACTTGATTGAGCCGCTTGGTGAGGTTCCTCTTCTATGATTACTTCTTAAAAATTATCCCAATTTTTCACATTTGGTCCTTGAGTGCAAGTGTTAAAAAGTGGCTCCATATTGTTACGATTGCTCTCCCACCCTTGGTTGATCATTGAAAAATTCAAATACCACCATTCATTATATTCCACCATGTCTTCAAACATCCAATAGGCTTCATCCATTGATACTTGGTAGAAATTGGTGGTACCATCTCCTCTTTCTACCCATTCTCTTGCTTCGACATTCAACCCATTGAGGATGACTTCTAATTGACACTCTTTGGAAAAACCATGGTATGAGAACCTCATTAGCAAATCTTTGTATCTCCACTATGCTTGTATAACGGCTCCAAGTCAAGTTGAACAAAATTCATGAGGACTTGCAAATGAGACATCTCAAGTTCCTCGCAAGACAAACAACAAACATAGAAAAATAATAATAATAAAAGGAAAAAGGGAAAAAATGAAAATAAAATATATAAACCAAATTAGATTCAAAAACTTGTAGAAGAAAGAAAAAATATAAAATTGCAAAAAAAAAAAATAGTCTGAGAATCAAAATTAGTCTCGAATAACGTAATTAAAAATTGACCTTATTATTAATTGTTGACCCACGATTTGGCCAACTGACACGGAGTCAAAATATGAATGATATGGACGAATGTAAAGAGAATAATGTAATGACGAAAGTAAAGAAAACACAGTAATTTATAGTGGTTCGGCCCCAGGATCTGGTAATGACCTACGTCCACTTAGAATTACTGTGTTTTCTTTACTTTCGTCATTACATTATTCTCTTTACATTCGTCCATATCATTCATATTTTGACTCTGTGTCAGTTGGCCAAATCGTGGGTCAACATTCTGGTGCGTTCATTGAGAGGACGATTCATTGTTGATAAGAAAACTAATGGCGAAAGCAGGAAGGAAAGCTGGCCAGACTGCCGCTGCTGCACCGTCGAATCCACCACCTCCTCCTCCACCTGCAAGCATGGCGGAAGATGAGCCGCAACTAGATTTTGAAGAGGAGGAAATGGACGATGCGACGCTGAAGAGCACCCTGGGCGCGTTGCAAGAAGAATTGGCTAGTTTGAGGGCCAATCAAGAGACTGCCGCAGAAGTTATGGCGCAACAGCAGCAGGAGCTTGATCGTCAGCGGGCGGAGTTGAGCTAGAGACAAGCAGAGGTGGACCGCCGCCAGACCGAGGCCATGGCAGCCCTCGAAGCAGCCTTGCTGTTGGCAAGAAATCAGGCCGCACCTGCCTCGCAGCCTAACCAACCTGAAAATGGGCCACCTCAGAAGGGTCCCAATCCTAGCCCACCAATCCATCCTTCAAGTCCGCAAAGGCCCGAGCAGCCTTAGATGCCCCATGACGAAGTCCCACTAGACCCCGAGGCAAATCCACCATCCCAGGCTGCTCGGGGTAATCCCCCACAGCAAAGGAAAAATAGGGCCGAGCGTTAGCACCGTAGTCCTAGGCGCCATGAGAATGATGGACCAAACCAAGCGAACAGAGGTCACCACCCTCCTGGTAACAGGAGGGACTCGGAACTAGGCTCTGCGGTCCGTGGACCCCCACGGCATAACGATGCACGGGGACACCGTGACCAGCGCAGGCCACCCTCTAACGCTCGGGGCGTTTCTGCCAGAGACAGTCTCAGAGGGAACAGTCAGTCTCACCACAGCCAGTTAAGGTTCAGAGATGGTCATGGGTACAATGAGGCTGACTCAGGCAAGGGCAATGCTGATGGGAGAAACAGAAATAGAGGTAAAAGCAGGAGCCAAGTACCTCAAGGTGACCAACCAAATAGACAAGATGCTGGGGGACAACCCAAACAAAATAATGTCTTCAACCGGCTCGGAGGTAGCGAGCAACGGAGAAGAGAGGAGGACCTGAGAGATGTACTCAACGATCGTCGAGAAAGGCACGGCGAGAACATCCCCCCAGCCACAGAGGCCACCACAATTTCTGCCGCAGTGCAAGCCCAGATAGACGCACTCAATCAGGCTGTGCAGCAGCTGGTCAGAGGAAGGACTTCTTACATCGATCACGACAGGAGGAAATGTACTCCTTTCGTCCAAAGGATAGCTAATGCCGAAACTCCCAGCAAGTTCAAAATGCCTACGCTCCTGAACTTTGATGGATATGGGGACCCAGTCTCGCATGTGAATAAATTTGAGATTCAGATGGACATTCAGAAAGTGTCCGAAGACGCTCGGTGCAGGATCTTCCCTGCAACACTTTCTGAAGCAGCACAGGAGTGGTTCTTTAAGTTCCCACCTGCAAGCATAGTTTCCTGGGAAATGTTCGTAAGGGAGTTCTACGGACAGTTCTACGCAGGTCGTGTGCACCCAACCGAAGCAAACCAGCTGGTCGAAATCCGCCAACAGGACGGAGAGTCAGTGAAGGATTACGTCCAGCGCTTTATGCGGGCGGCGACTGGAGCAAAAACAGTAGGAGACGAAGGCAAGATGATGGCCATTACCGCAGGGGTAAAGCGTTGCTCTCCCCTCTGGAAGAGTCTCCGAAAGGAAGGAGTTAAAATGACCCAAGAGTTCTTGGATCGAGCCGATCGTTACATTAAACTCGAGGAAGCCATTGCTGATGATGGGAAACCCTCGAACAAGGGTAAAAAGGCCGCCGAGCCTGCCAAAACCGCCAATGGTTCCAAACCTGATGGCAACGACAAAGGCCATAAAAACGGCAACGGTAATGGCAAAAATGGTGGGAAACGACCGTATAGTGAGCCTTCCACCTCCGACAATAAACGAGCCAAGGGTAATCGTTATGAACCTAGGTTCACTAACTACACTGCCCTCATCGAGTCTCGGGGAGAGGTTTACCAGGCCACAAGCTCTAGTGTACCTTACAAGAAACCTGGGCCCATTCGAAAAGACATTTCGAAAAGAGACACCACCAAGTTCTGTCGTTACCATAACGACTACGGACATGACACTAATGAATGCAACCAGTTAAAAGACGAAATCGAGTTCCTTATTAGACAAGGACACTTGAGAAGGTACGTACGGGCCTCGGGAACTTCCCAACGAGAAGCTCCAGGTGGCAACGAGCAGACGTCCACACGCCAGCGCTCGCCACCATTACAGCCTGCCCCCGTAGCTGGAACACTCTTAACCATCTGTGGAGGCCCACACCTCGCGGGAAATAGCGGAAAGGCTAGAGAACGATATGCTCGGACTCTACGTCATGACCAGGACATCGAGATGATGACTGTGGAGGATCGTGCGCCAAAAAAGGCTCGCTCAGAGGAATATGGGATAACCTTCTCCGATGGCGATGCCCAGCACGTCCGATTCCCACATTCCGATCCGCTGGTCGTGGACATCCAGATGGCTAATATGATTGTAAAAAGAGTACTGGTCGATACAGGAAGTTCAGTGAACATCCTGTATAAGTCAACACTGGAACGCATGAAGTTGTCCGTAAAAGACCTGGAGCCCTGCAATCAAACCATATACGGCTTCTCTGGAGAAGGACTCGCCCCAGTCGGAATGATCAAACTCCCAGTAACAACGGGTACGGCACATGCCTCAAGGACATTACTCACCACTTTTGTAGTGGTCGATTGTCCTTCAGCATATAACGCTGTTATTGGAAGGCCATACTGGTTGAGCTGAGGGCCATCATCTCCATGTGGCACCTAGCCATGAAGTTTCCAACGGACGCAGGGGTAGGATGCGTCTTAGGAAACCAAAGGGAAGCCAGGGAGTGCTATAACGCCTCGATCACAAAGGCAAAAAGTGGAACATCGAAGAGCGCTACCTCAGACCTATTGCAGATGACAGAAGACAGACAGGCCCAATCCGGTGGTAATGTCACCAAATAGGGTGTTGCCCAAATTGAGGATATAGATTTGGATCCTCGCTTTGGGGATTTTGAAGAAAATGTTGGACCCATCGAGGACCTGGAAGAGGTCCAACTCGATGAAAAAGATCCAACCAGAGTGGTGAGGGTCGGGAAGAATTTAGAGCCTACCACAAAGCAGGCACTGGTGAAATTCTTGCAAGAGAACCAGGAAGTTTTCGCCTGGTCGCATAAAGACATGGTTGGGATAGACCCTGCAGTAATCAGCCATGTCCTGAACATAAACAAAGCCTTTCCATCGGTGCAACAAAAAAGAAGGCTGCTCGATAAAGACAGATCAAAAGCCTTAAAAGAAGAAGTCGAAAGACTTAAAGAAAATGGGTTCATCAGGGTGGCGTTTTATCCATCGTGGGTCTCAAATCCGGTGCTGGTCCCCAAGCCTAACGACAAGTGGCGGACCTGTGTGGATTTTACAGACCTCAATAAAGCCTGCCCAAAAGACTGCTTCCCACTCCCGAGGATCGACCAGCTAGTCGATGCAACTGCAGGACATGAGATCCCCTCGTTCATGGACGCGTATTCGGGTTACAACAAGATCAGCATGCATCCCCCTGACGAGGATCACACCAGCTTTCGGACTGATACAGGCTTATATTGTTACAAAGTAATGCCCTTCGGGCTGAAAAACGCAGGTGCGACTTACCAACGACTGGTCAACCACATGTTCAAGGAGCTGATTGGGGTAAGCATGGAGGTATATGTGGATGACATGCTTGTAAAATCCAAAAAGGCAGAAGGACATGTGAGGGATTTGCAGGGATGCTTTGATGTGTTGAACAAGTATCAGATGAAATTGAACCCTCTCAAATGTTCCTTTGGAGTCGGATCAGGGAAGTTTTTGGGGTTTATAGTAAATTCAAGAGGAATCGAGGCCAACCCTGACAAGATAAAAGCCCTGATCAACATGAAGTCGCCGAAGAAAATCAAGGATGTACAAAGCCTGACCGGAAGGATCACTGCCCTAAGTAGATTCATCTCAAAATCAACTGACAAGTGCGTTCCATTCTTCAATCTACTCAGGGGGAATAAGAAGTTTGAATGGACGGAAGACTGCGAGCAAGCATTCCAGGCCTTAAAGGCTCATATGTCGCAACCTCCCATCCTATCAAAACTAATCAAAGGAGAGACTTTGTATATTTATCTGGCAATTACCGAAGTTGCTGCTAGTGCGGTACTAATACGGGAGGAAGAAGGCGTACAGAAAGCTGTTTACTATGTCAGCAAAAGGCTTATCGGAGCAGAATTGAAGTATCCACCAATCGAGAGGTTAGCATATTGCTTAATTCTAGCCTCCAGAAAGTTGCGTCCGTACTTCCAAGCCCATCCTATCACAGTTTTGACCGACCAGCCCCTTCGGCAAGTCCTCCAAAAACCTGAGGCGGCTGGACGGCTGTTAAAATTGGCGGTCGAATTAGGACAGTTCGATGTAACTTATTCACCGCGAGCAGCAATAAAAGGGCAAGCCTTGGCCGATTTTATTGCGGAGTTCACCGAACTCCCCAACAGTGAGCTGTGCAAACAGCCTGAAGCACCCATGCCTCAAGACGAGACTCCTTCGTGGAAACTATTTACGGATGGTTCATCCAATGAATCCCACGCTGGAGCAGGAGTGATATTGATAACGCCCGAAGGGCATCGATTTCACTGCGCAATCAGGTTTGACTTCGCAGCATCAAACAATGAAGCAGAATACGAAGCGCTCCTCGCTGGACTGAGAATGGCCAAAGATATGAGCATAAAAACGCTTGATATTTACAGTGACTCCCAGCTGGTCGTGAATCAAGTCCTGGGAGAATATCAAGCGCGAGGATTAAAGATGATGGCCTACCTTAATAAAACGAAAGATGTGCTAGCCCAGTTCACAAAGTACACCCTCCAGCAAATTCCGCGAGACCAAAATTCCAATGCAGACGCCTTAGCTAAACTCGCAAGTGCAAAGGATGCTGACACCTTGAACATAGTCCCGGTAGAAAGATTGAATAAGCCAAGCATTGAAGTGGCCGAAGCCAACATGGAGATTCATGCAGAAGATACGTGGATGATGCCTTACATGGAGTATCTGACAAATGGAACATTGCCAGCAGATAGAAACAAGGCCAGAACTCTGCAAAGGCGGGCTGCTAGGTACATACTGCTCGACGGTGTTATGTACCGAAGAGGATATTCAATGCCACTACTCAGATGCATTACGCCAGAAAAAGCTAAGGAACTCATGAAAGAAGTGCATGAAGGCTTCTGCGGAGATCACGCTGGGGGGCAGAGTTTGGCGAAAAAAGTTCTAAGACAAGGCTACTTCTGGCCAACAATGAACGAGGATTCAATGGAGTACGTACGAAGATGCAATAAATGTCAAAGGTTCTCCAAGATCCCACGAGCAGCTCCAAACGAGCTAAAGCAGATGCAGAGCCCGTGGCCTTTCGCAATATGGGGAATAGACTTGATTGGATCACTGCCAACAGGAAAAGGAGGAGTAAAGTACGCAGTCGTGGCAGTCGATTATTTCACAAAATGGGTCGAAGCTGAACCACTCGCAACCATCACAACCAAAAAAGTTCTTGACTTCGTCATCAAGAACATTGTATGCCGGTATGGATTGCCCAGGAAGATAGTTTCAGACAACGGAACCCAATTTGATAGCGACCTGTTCACCAATTTCTGCGAGAGGCATGGAGTAATTAAGAGTTTTTCTTCAGTCGCACATCCCCAAGAAAATGGGCAAGTCAAAGCTGTAAACAAAACTCTCAAGGACACCCTGAAAAAACGACTTGAAGAAGCTAAAGGAGCATGGACAGAACAGCTGCCTGAAGTCCTCTGGTCGTATAGAACATCTCATCGAACAGCGACAGGGCATACCCCATTTTCTCTAGCCTACGGATATGAGGCAATGTTACCTTTCGAGTTAGATCCCCCCTCACATCGGCGTTTGACTTACGACCAGGACGCGAACAGCCAGTTGATGATGGAGTCCCTAGACTCGATCGATGAGATAAGAGAAAAATCTCAACTCCGAGTTGCTGCTTACCAGCAAAAAGTCGCCCGGTACTTTAACTCCAAAGTTAAAGAAAGAAAATTCAACGTCGGAGATTTGGTGCTACGACGAGTTTTCTTAAATACCCGCGACCTCACTGCTGGCGTGCTCGGACCTAACTGGGAAGGGCCTTACCAGATTGAAGAAGTCCTTCACCCAGGCACCTACAAACTTGCACGCTTAAACGGAGATCTCGTTCCACGCTATTGGAATGGAGAACACCTGCGCAAGTATTATCAATGAACAACCTTTCTTAAAGGACTGGCTTGTTTAAATTTCTCTTTTTAAACATTACAAGTTTTGCAAAGAGGGTTAGCCACGATGTATGGCTAACTGCTCGTATATGTAAGATTCTGTTTCAGAATCACTCGTAAAGACATGTTTAGTCCATTTTTAATACGAGATTATAAGGGACTGTGCTCAGCCAGTCATTCTTGCCAACCTTTGTGAATTTATATTTACAAGTATTTGTTCATTACGTGTGTTATTTTGCTGTATTACAAGTATCAGTTTTACTACGAACAGGAACGTCCGAACAGGTTATGGTCAAGGCAAGTGACCAAGGACCTAAAGCTCCTCGATCACTTGGGGGGCATATAAGGCACATCGATAGCAAAGCATACTCTTAAGGTATGTAAACACATGAACAAAATAAGTGAAAGCATGCTGCAGTACTTAGTGTATTTTTCAAAATTTATGTTTTGTTAAATCATGCCAAAGTACTATGCTAAGTCCGGTCATACGGATAAATGTTATAATAAAATATTATAGCACCAAGAGTTAAGCTTTTACACCGCAAGCATCGCTGCTTGGATGTAACTGTTCAAATAAAAAAGATTTACTGCCCGTGCAGTAAAGTTTAAAAAGAAAATACTGTCTTTACACCACGATCCTTGGGTCGTATATCCGAAAAAGAAGAAAAAACAAATACAAATTCAAGAGGCATTTGGGGCTGGAGGGTCCTGAGCAGCATCCTGGTTAGTCACGTCCTCAACATCATCTTCTTCTTCCAAACCAGCAACGCTTGGAGTGGCAGGGGTCGCGGCTCTTGCTTCCTCCTCGGCCAGTTGGGCAGCACATCGAGCCAGCTCCGCAGTTCTGACTTCCTCTGAAAGGTAGCTAAAGTCAGCACCCTGATTGTGTTTCCAGAAATTGTAGAAACATCGGAGTGTTGTCCTCTTATACTTTTCCAGATTCTTGGAGTTGTCCAGCTCCAACTGCTTCACTTTGCCCTCGAGGGAGAGAATAGCCTTGTCCTTGGTCTTGGCTACCTCCCCCAGATGCTTGATTTCGCGAAGCTGGGTTTTGCTGATCTCCTGGTACTCTTGCCTCAACTTGACCGCTGCTTCCTTCGAAACTTTAGCCTTAGACAGCTTAGTCACCGCTGCATCCCTCTCTCGGATCACCGCCTCTAACTCCTTAGCGTGCCTAGCCTCAGCAGCCGAGAGCTCCTCGGCCGCCTTCACCTGGAACCTCTCAATGGCTTTTGCCTCGACCTGCTCGAGGTAAGCCTGGGCTCGGGTACGGGCAGTAATGGCAGAAAGTAAGGCCTGTGCACAAAGAAAAAGGAGTCAGAGCTTATCACGAAGACTAAAAAACTAAAAGACTCAAAGAATAAAGAAGCACTTACGCTGGAGATTTCGTTCAAAGCCCTGTTCATGATCTGGCCGACTGGCAGCTCTTCAGCTTGAACCATTGCGGTCCTAACACGCTCGCCTTTTCCAATACGATCGAGGCAGTCTTGGGCGGATCGGATGGCACGGCTCATCAGTCTGGCCCCATGAGCCTCTTCGCGAGAAAGGTGCTCCCTGGCAGGCACAGCTGGAGGATTCGGGCGAACAGGAGTAGTTTGCTGTTCAGAAGGAGCTGGAGGAGGAGTAGGAGTTCGCCCAGTTGGCGCAGGACTTTGCCCAGTTGGCGTGCCCTGAGGAGGGTCTTCTGGTCGACTTTTCTTGGCCGGAGGGCCCCGACTGGATTCACCAGTTCTTTTTTTTGGCTTCCGTGTGAGTTGGGGGGTTTCTTCTTCCTCCTCGACCTGGTACATGTCGAAGATGTTGGGAGTCGACATATCTGCATGAAGGTAAACACAAGAGGTTAATAAGGAAAGAGAAAGGTGAAAGTAAGTAACACAACAGAAAGAAGATAACAAAGTAAATACCCGAGCTACAACTACTGGTCGCTACACTATTGACTCTATTAATCATATACTCATTTTCTGGCATGAAGAAGTCTGGCCCTAGATTTGGAGCATATGTAAAGTTACCGTCCCCGTCAAACATATGACAGGGAATTGGAAAACCGTTTAAAAGCGAAATAACGTTACCATTGTCATCAAAAGACTCTCCCAAGTCAACAACAGGCTCTGTGGCCTTTTCTTTCCCCTTGCCTTGGGGAGCAGAAGGCCTTTCTGCAGAAGGGCTACCCGTGGGTTCCCTGATCGTAACTCCTGTAGGCCTCCTCCTGGGGGAAGGTACAGGAGGTTGCTGCTCGGGAACCCCCTCGGCAGTGGCTTCGTCCACCACGGACCCTCTATTTTCATGGCGAGGAGCCAGGAGGCCAGACGACCTCAAGTTCTTTTCAATGATCAGGGCCTTGACGCTTTTCGCTGCGTCAGACATCCTGGCCAGAGCATTGGACCTCAACACCATGTTTGGTGTTGGAGTCGGACGTAACCAGGGGCCTGAAAAATAGGTCAAGTTTGAGAAAAAATGAAAGAATATACTCTGAGGAAAAGTATCGACCAGCGAAAGATAAGCTCTTACCTCCTCTCGCGAAGGCCAAGTTGTTACTGGCTATGTTCGGAGTTGTTGATGCTCATAATCTCATCAAGAGAAAATGCAAGGCCATCGCGTGGGCGAAGCCCCACCATCTCGCGAGGCCCTCGCATGGGCGAAGCCCCCTATCTCGCGAGGCCATATCGCGCCATCTCGCGAGGCCCTCGCATGGGCGAAGCCCCCTATCTCGCGAGGCCATCTCGCGAGGTCATCATCTCGCGAGGCCCTCGCGTGGGCGAAGCCCCACCATCTCGCGAGGCCGTCTCGCGAGGCCATCATCCCGCGAGGCCGTCGCGTGGGCGAAGCCCCACCGTATCGTGAGGCCCTTGGGCCACTCTCACCATGCGAGGCCGAGGGAGGCTGCGAGGCTGTCAACGGCGCCCCATGCGCGAGGTCGCGCAAGGTCCCGCGCGCGCGCCCCTGGAGGTCCATCAGCCCACCGTCTTCTCGGAAGGCCGACACCCCGTAACTTGACACATATGGCCCACAGGCATCTTGCCTCGCACGCTAAGACGTAGAGCGAGGCCAAGCACTTATCGCCCACGCCCATGGGTGACCTTAGGGTGCTCCGGGCATCCCATACCAAGGGTCCCGTTCCCTACACCTCGAGATCCCTATGTTTAGGAGATCCCGTACGAGTCGAATGCGACATATTTGTACGACCAAGTACTAAGTACCGATACCAGGGCCAGTGAAGTTGCTAGGGTAAGGATCATGGTCCGTACGTCTACGGTCATAGATCAGAGCCGACACCACAACCTCCTGCGCCACTGTGCCTGCTGCCACGTATCAGACATGGGCACAGAATAGTGGTGGAAACGTCTTCCTGACACCTGCTCATGTACGAGATGTACATCCACGACCTCTGAAGCCACTCCCCTGACACAGTACGAATGTACCACTTGGTCCCCTGGACCACTATGTACCTAAGGCCATTAGAGCCTACTATAAAATGAATTCTAAGACCACCTGAAGGGGGGTTGGAAATTTTACTGTAGCAGAACCTTAAGTGTGAATGAAAGATTGATTTCTCCATTATTGTGCCATCATTTTTCTCGAGTTTTTGTTCAAGTTTTTACTGCTTTCTAATTAGCAATCTTGATTTGATAATTGTTTCCAACTTAACTTCGTTGACGAGTTCTCACCGTCAACAGTTTGGCGCCGTCTGTGGGAACGTTAGTTTCAATCTACTATTCCACCATTGTTTCTGACAAGAAGAAGATGCCAAGACGCTCGAAACGACTGAGGGAGACGCGGGAGGTAGAGGTTCACCTAAACGGAGTCCAGCTGAAGGCCTCCATGAAGGACGCTCCTCCACCCAGGGACGTGGAGCCCCCGAAAGACCCTGAGGTTCACGGAGGAGACAGGGTGGCCTCATCGCCGGCCGCTCCACCTGGAGGGAGTCCTCCCAGAGCACCACCGGTACACGCTGATGAGTTCCCTCCTCCAAAACCACCGCGGGTACCAAACTCCGGCCGGCAAGACCCGGGTCCTTCTGCCCATAGGCCTGACAAGCACCCCCAGGTCCACTTCGTGAGCTCGAGTTCAAAGTCCCGATTTTACGAAGAGGAGATACGTGAGCTCCACCGTAAAAACCAAAGGTTAGAAACTACCTTAGAAAACATGCAAGAGGTCCTTAACGGCCTACTGCAGGGTAAGTCCAGCATAACCTTGCCTAAGGGAAATGAGAAAGGCAAGGATGGGGTGGAGACCACTGTGCTAGTAGATGATGGAAGAACCCGACATTCAACTAGCAACACCCCCCGCGCGAAGCAACATGATCACCCCGAACCGCCTAAGCAGGCCCAGAAGCCAGCACCGAGAACCAACGCTGCCCCTCGCCATGAAGATGAGGTCACCTCCAAAAGAACACCCCCAGACTTGCGGGAGGAGCTCAATAAGAAGAGGGCGGGCAAAGGGACCACGCCCCCTGTGGCGCCTCGAGAAGGCAAGGGAAAAGCAGATCTTTGCCCGTCCACTCTGAGAGACACCCTCAGCAAAAGGAGGCAGGACCTAGACACGGAGATGCGGAGCTTGCGGAGCAAGATTGTCACCGCGTCAGGTGGCCAGGCCTTTGAGGAAGACTTCGACCATGAGTCGCCCTTCGTGCGAGAAATTCAGGCAATCCGGCTCCCTGCCAATTTTAAGGAGCCCAATATGACCCCTTACGAAGGGAACACGGATCCAAAATACCACCTGGATGCGTTTAATGATCTGATGAAATTGAGGGGGATCGGAAGTGGTGCCAGGTGCCATTGCTTCGCTGTTACTCTGAAAGGACCTGCCTACAAATGGTTCAAAAGGCTAAGGCCAGGGTCGATCAGGTCCTGGCAGCAGTTCTTTGACGAGTTCCTCCAACAGCATCATGCCGTGCGGGACTACACGATGCCAGGTACCAGCTTGGCCAACGTGAAGCAAGGGGAGAAGGAAAGCCTGAAGAGCTACATTCACCGGTTCAATATGGAGGCCGCGAAAGTGGGGAGCCTAACGCGCCGGGAGTTAAAAATGGCCATTACCGCTGGAGTGCTCCCAGGAAGCAAATTGTGGGACAACATGTTAAAGAGGGAAGTCACTGACCTGGATGACTTCTATGAAAGAGCACAGAAGTACATCCGTGTGGAGGATGGCCACGCAAACCTGAAGGCAGGGAAGGAGGAGCCCCACGCGAAGTCCCCAACTAACGACGGGTCGAATGTAGCAAAGAAGAAAAGGACGTACGATGGGCCGAGGGATGACCAGCAGAGGAAGACCAAGCGAGGGGGTGATCATAGGCCAACAGCCTATACTCATTATACGAACCTCACGGACACTAGGGAGCATATTTACATCACCAACGAAGATCGAGTGCCCTTCAAAAAGCCCCCGCCAATGAGATAGGATCGGTCCAAAAGGGACCTCAGTAGATACTGCCAATACCACAAGGACATCGGGCACACCACGGCAGAGTGTATCCACCTGAAGGAGGAAATTGAGGAGCTTATACGCCGGGGGCACTTGGGCCGCTATGTCAGGAGAGAAAGGCAAAGGCTAGAAGACGAGCCCACAGCACCCCAGGCGCAAGAGCGAGCCCCAGAAATACAGGGGGAGGTCCGAACTATTTTTGGAGGTCCAGGATTTGGGGGAGACTCTAGGAAGGGGCGAGATAGGTATGCAAGAGTGGCTCGACGAAGTCCGCCTCCCTGCGTCATGAGTTTAGAACAACGACCCCCAAAGAGTTTCAAGGGGGACAACGACTCGATAACATTCACTGAGGAGGACGCACGGGGAGTACACTTTCCCCATAATGATTCGCTGGTGTTAACAGTCCAATTAGCGAAAATGCGTGTGCATCGAGTCCTGGTGGACAACGGGAGCTCGGTGGACATCTTGTATCGCCCGACTTTAGAAAAGATGGGACTGGGTATTCGCCACTTGAAGCCTTGCCAGTCGTCCCTATACGGATTTACAGGGGATTCGGTGCAACCCCTTGGGATGATCGAATTGACACTTACCATGGGGGAGCAACCCCGCCAAACTACAGTCATGTCTAACTTTGTTGTAGTAGATTGTGCATCAGCTTTCAACGCGGTATTAGGGAGGCCCTCCCTAAGAGAATTGAAAGCCATAACTTCAATATATCACTTAGTTGTAAAGTTCCCGACTCCAGGAGGGGTCGCAAGTATGAAAGGAGAACAGAAGGAGGCAAGGGAGTGTTACAACACCTCACTCCGCACGCCTGCAAAGCCGCGTGAGCCAATGGCCATGGTGGTACATGAGGCGCTATATATGCCCACGGGGGGTCCGCAGGAGCTAGACCCTCGAGTCGTGGATGAGGAAAGAGCAGAACCAGTAGAAGAAGTGGAGGAGGTTACGGTGACAGAGGAACCCTTAAGGAAATTAAAGATAGGGAGAAGCTTACAAGGTGACGTGAAGGAGGAGTTGATGAAATTTTTGAAGGATAATCTGGACGTATTTGCATGGAGTCATGAGGACATGGTGGGCATAGACCCCAGCGTGATGTGCCACCACCTGAACATCTCCCCAGAAGCAAGGCCTGTCAGGCAAAAAAGGCGGGCGCTAGACCCAACAAGATACGCGGCGTTAAAAGAGGAGGTTGACAAGTTGAAGGCTAACAGTTTCATCCGTGAGTCTTTCTACCCTGTGTGGGTATCGAACCCAGTACTCGTGCCCAAGCCAAATGGAAAGTGGAGAACTTGCGTCGATTTCACGAATTTGAATAAAGCTTGTCCTAAGGACAGCTTCCCACTTCCCAGGATAAATCAGTTAGTAGATGCAACAGCGGGGCATGAGTTACTAAGTTTTATGGACGCCTACTCAGGATACAACCAAATCCCAATGAACCCGGCAGATGAAGAGCACACATCATTCATTACAGACAAAGGGCTATACTGTTACAAAGTGATGCCCTTCGGGCTCAAGAACGCGGGAGCCACCTATCAAAGGCTGGTGAATAAAATGTTCGCCAATCAGATAGGAAGGAATATGGAGGTGTATGTGGATGACATGCTTGTGAAAACCAAAGTAGCAGCAGAGCTCAACAAAAACCTTGGTGAGATGTTTGACACGCTCAGGAAATACCGGATGAACTTGAACCCAGCCAAGTGCACCTTCGGGGTATCCTCAGGAAAATTCTTAGGCTTCATGGTCAATTCCAGAGGCATCGAGGCCAATCCTGACAAGATAAAGGCACTCATAGAAATGAGCCCGCCAAAGAACAAGAAGGAGGTGCAGTGCCTGACAGGAAGGGTGGCGGCCCTTAATAGGTTCATATCAAGGTCCACCGACAAGTGCCTCCCATTCTTTGACATCCTCAAAGGGAGCAAGAAGTTCGCTTGGGATGAAAGGTGTGAGGAAGCATTGGTCAAGCTAAAAGAGCACCTGGGGAAGCCACCTCTGTTAGCAAAGCCAGAGAAGGGCGAGAACCTGTACCTGTACTTGGCAGTGTCTGAGCATGCCCTCAGCGCAGCCCTGGTTAAGGGAGAGAAGAAGCAGCAACAACCCGTATACTATATCAGCAAGCGTTTGGTGGATGCGGAGAGCCGGTATCCAGAGATCGAAAAACTGGCCTATGCGCTAGTAGTGGCGTCAAGGAAGTTGAAGCCTTACTTCCATGCACATACAATCGATGTCTTAACAGATAGTCCTTTGAGACAAGTCTTACATAAGCCAGAAACTTCAGGGAGACTGATGAAATGGTCAATTGAGCTAAGTCAGTTTGATATTGTATACACTCCAAGGGCTTCCATCAATGGACAGGTGCAGGCAGATTTTATAGTAGAACTCACCCATCAGCCGAATGAAGGAAGGAATGAAGAAGGAGAGCAGCCTGTTACGGAGGAGGAGCTAGGAGGTGCAGAGGAGTGGAGTTTGCACGTTGATGGGGCGTCAAATGAAGGAGGATCAGGAGCGGGCATCATGATGACAGGGCCCGAGGGACACAGAATGTACTGCGCAATCTGATTTGGGTTTGAGGCCTCCAATAATGAGGCAGAGTACGAGGCGCTCCTGGCTGGCCTGCGCCTAGCCCAGGAACTGAGAGTAACGCGCCTTCATATCTTCAGCGACTCGCAATTGGTAGTATGCTAGGTAAAGGGGGAGTACCAGGCAAGGGGACCAAAGATGGCAGCCTACTTGGAGAAGGTGAAGGGCCATCTGGGACGGTTGGGAGCATATACTATACAACAAATCCCCAGAGAGAAGAACACCCATGCCGATGCACTCGCGAAGCTGGCATCTACCAAGGATAGTGATGTCTTGGAATCAATACCCGTAGAGTACTTACCAAAACCCAGTATCGAAAGCGCGGACGTGCACATGATTAGTGTCCCGAGGAAATCATGGACCGAGCCAATCAAGAGGTACCTGGAAGAAGGAACCTTGCCTGCGGATAGAAACGAATCCCGGAGATTGGTGTATAAGGCCGCAAGATACACCCTGGTAGATGGGGTCCTTTACAAAAGAGGATTCTCAATACCCTCCTGCGATGTGTAGAAGAAGAGGAGGCGTTGACAGTGTTACAGGAGATACACGAGGGAGAATGCGACAACCACGAGAGCGGACCCTCTACGGCTAGGAAGGCCATGAGACAAGGGTACTACTGGCCTTCCATGGAGAAAGATGCGCATGACTTTGCCACGAAATGCGACAAGTGCCAGAGGCACGCCAACTAACCTCGGAAACCCCCAAGCGAACTGACCAGCATGACCAGCCCCTGGCCCTTTGCTATCTGGGGGATAGACTTGATCGGTGCTCTTCCTACAGGCAGGGGTGGAGCAAGGTACGCGGTGGTGGTAGTAGATTATTTCACTAAGTGGGTGGAAGCGGAACCCCTTGTGAAAATCACCGCCAAGCACATCACCTCTTTTGTCAACAAATTCATTGTGTGTCGATATGGAGTACCCTACAAGATTATTTCCGACAATGGTACCCAGTTCGAAGGAGGAGCCTTCAATGAATATTGCAAGGAAAGAGGCATAAGGAGGAGTTTCTCCGCGGTGGTGCACCCCCAGGCCAATGGGCAAGTGGAAGCCATAAACAGGGTCCTTAAGAAGAACCTGAAGACAAAGCTGGAAAAAATGAAGGGAGCCTGGGTAGATGAGCTACCAAACATGCTATGGGCTTACAGGACCACCCCACGCTCGACTACTGGAGAATCCCCATTCTCCCTGGCCTACGGATGCGAGGCCGTGCTACCAGTCGAGATGCGAGTCGAGTCCCACAGGGTACATGCATATGGAGACGAAGCCAACCACGTAGCCCTGGCTGAAAGCTTAGACATGCTGGAGGAGAAGAGAGAAAAAGCCCAAATGAGGGTGGCAGTATACCAGCAGCGCGCCGCAAGGTACTACAATTCGAGGGTGCGAGAGAGAACTTTCAGAGTTGGTGACCTGGTGCTAAGGAAGGTACTCCCAAACACACGAGACCCAGGCGCGGGAGTATTGGGGGCGAATTGGGAGGGGCCCTACCAGATTGCTCAGTGCATCCCCCTAAACACTTACAAGCTGGCTCGCATGGACGACACCCTCATACCCCGAGCATGGAACGCGGAGCACCTGAGGAAGTACTACCAGTAAAGCGCCCATGTTAGATGGAAAAGGAACAAGTGTTGCACACGGCCTTAATATGATAGGAAGAAATCAAAGAGGTTACCTAGATAGCCTCCTAAGTAGGTGTGAGTCTTTTATTGTTGTTTTATAAAAAAAAAACTTCGTATGTACCATTGCAACTATTTGTATGAGACTGTTTATTATGAATGTGACGAATGGAACTACATGTTGTGGGTAAAACTGTTCAACCTCATGTATTATTTTCCTTCATTACGTGGGCATCAGCCAAAGTGCCTGCCGAAATAAATTTCACCAGGCACTTGGGGGGCAGGATAGGAGGCGACAGCAGGCAGCTAGCAAAGGGAACCTAAAAAGGGCCCTATATCAAAGGATCCTAAAAAGGGACCCCTTGCCCTCCTAAAAACGAGGCCCCTAAAAGGGACCCTCTAAAGGGATCCCTTGCCCGCCTAAAAACGAGGCCCCTAAAAGGGACCCTCTAAAGGGACCCCTTGCCCTCCTAAAAACGAGGCCCCTAAAAGGGACCCTCTACCAAGAAGACCCCTAACCTTCCTAAAAAAAAAAAAAGAGGACCCTCTACCAAGAGTATCCTAAAAATAAAAATAAAAAGGGCCCTCTATCAAGAGGAAATGACCCAAAACCAAAAAAAACCCCCTATACTAGGGCCTTCAACGAAAGTCCTTACAAGGCACCCCTTGGGATCGTAAGGATTAGCTACCCTTATGAACACCAAGGGAGGCCATAGGGACTTACAAAAAAAACACATGGTGACGACAATAATAATAAGTCTAGAGCGGCCACCAAGCCGCCTAGCCAAAAAGGGTCCCAAAGGAGACACTTGCAAAAATAGTACTATGAATAACGACGAGAAGGACGCTTCTCGCAAAGAAATAATAAGCGCGCGCAAGAAAAACATAAAAGGGTAACTACGACCCAAGGGGTCAAAATATCCTTATGAAAGAAACCAAGAGGCACCAAAAGAAGTCCCAGCGAACCCTTTCACATGGGCTCCAAAGGACCTCCAGTCCGATAGATAAAAGAAGGGAACCAACTAAACCCCATCATACGGGCTTAAAAGGGCCTCGAATGCAACAGAACAAGAAATAAACAGCAACATCATATATATTTATACATTAAAAAAAAAAAAGAGAGAGTTCTCGAGAGAATACAAGAGTTACTAACAGAAAAGTAGCACTGGTGATGATGTTACAAAATAAAAACAAAAAAGGAGCGAGACTATTTCAAGGCCTCCCGTAGTGGGCACTCCACCAGGCCGCTCGGGCAACGGCCTGCTCACCAAAAGAGGAGAAGTCGAAGTTGGGATCCTGCTTCCACACATTGTAAAGAGCCCGGTCTATAGACTTGCACTCGGTTATGACCCTCTCCACCTCCAAGGAAGCTCTCGCCGCCTCCCAGGAAGCCCTCTCCGCCTCCAAGGAAGCGACCTTCTCCTGAGCCGACTGTAGTTCAGCCCTAAGGGCCTCAACTTCAGTCCCCATTTGGATAACCATCTCATACGACCCGGACGCAGTGGCCTTGGCCCCCTGGAGCTCGCGCTCCAAGCGTTTAGCCTTGCCCTTCAGCTCCTTGATCTTAGCCTTCAGCTTCTCATTCCTCGAGTCCAACTTGGCATACTTAGTCCGGGCCTTTGACAGTTGGACCTTGGTTGCGCTAAGCTCATTTTCGAGCTACGGGACCTGGACTATGAGGCCGTCCCTCTCAGTGGTAGATGCGGAGAGGACGCCGGACGAGTCAGCATGCCGAAGAGACACGATATAGACCTGCACAAGAAAATCAATGGCATCAGCAATAAGTGACAAAAAGAAAAACACATGTGCATCTATGCATAGTACTAATCAACGCAAGGTGCAAAGCCTCACCCAAGCCGCGGCACGCCTTAGCATCTCCCCGAGGTCTGGTTGAGTCACGTTCCCCAGGCCCCTCCAGTCGGAGACAGGGAGACTCGCAGCTATTGGAACGAAACGCTGTCCATAAACTGAGGCCATCTTGGTCACCCAAGGCTCTGCCTCCACGCTAGGAACATCTGGTTGGGCAGGAACGGATGACCCACTCGCCGAAGCGGGAGGCGGCGCAGAGAACGGAAAAAAATGGGACCCTGGTGCATTAGAAGGGGGCTCCGAGAGGTCGACATAGTCAGCGTCTGGTATGCCGATGTCATGGGGGACCTGAGGGAAGACGTCCGTGCCATCAAGGCCAGCAGGGGCGTAGCATCCCGCCGCGGCCTGCGGGTCCAGAGATGGAAAAGCCATGTCCTGGTCATGTGGGCCATAGGGAGGGCATCCCCCGGGGGACGGAGGGGCATCCTCCATCTCCTCCTCAGCCTCGCCATCATGTAGGGACAGCCCAGTCGGCATAGCCACAGCCTTCTTAGACAAAGTAATTGACCACAGGAACGTAGGGTCAGAAACCAGGGACAACTGGTGGAAGTTAAGGTTCGTCACAGTAAATAGGACCGCCGCCTTCTTCAAGGCGGCGTCTGCATCTATAATCTTGTTTATAGCCGCCGCCTCTGCCCCAATCACCAAAGGATCAGCGAATTGCTCTGCATGAGTCACACCAATGTCAGCACAAGCAAGAGTATAAAATAGTAAGTTCTAATAAAAAAAAAAGGGACCAAGGTACTTGCTAGGGCCAGAGCGAAAGTCCTCGTGAATAGAGAGAGGGCCCTTTACCCAGAAAAAGTCTTGCTTCCAGAGACCTGGGTTAGACACTGAACCCTCTATTAAAGGGAGATCGTTGTTGGCCTTCTGCAGGTAGAAGAAGCCCTTGGACCTGTGCATCGCCATGAGGTTGTACAGGGTGTGCACCTCTTGCGCCGTCGGGGCGCGCTCGACATTCTGCTTGAACCAGATGAAAAGACAGCTTAAAGTCAACCAACTGTTGGGTGACAGTTGAAGAGGGGCTAAGTCGAAGTAGTTAAGAACCGCCACAAAGAACGGGTGCAAGGGAACGGTGCCACCCGCCTTCAAAATCTGCTCGCTCAAAGCCACAAAACCCATCTCAGGGCGGTCGGCCCGGCAGGTCTCCTTAGGAGCGTATATGGCGTATTCTGGAGGAATGCAATAGTGCTTTACTATCCCCTTCAATTTGTTCGAGGACACATGGGACACTAGGCTGGATGCCAGTGGAGGGGCGTCGTCCTCTTCCTGGACAGACACCTGTCTGCGTGCTCTCGGCATATCTGCAAAATCAAAATAAATATGTGAGGAAGAGGCAGAACACTTAACCCTCCATTTTTTCTTCCTAGCAAGAGTTTTCCATCGAGGGAGTGATGGCGGAAGCGCTAAGCTAGGATAAACTGAGACTAGGGGCTGGGGACAGGAGCTAGCGGCCCCATGACTATCATCAGGCGAGGAAGGAGTGGGAGGTTCTGGCGGAATGTGTCCCTCCATAAACTCTAACTCCCACCGCAATTCGAAAAGGGTCGTCCTAAGACGCGCTATGTGGTCGCTAAGGCCCAGGGGTGAAGGTCCTCCATCTCCCCTCGACACCGAGTCAATTTCGCTCTCTACCACCCAAATTTTGCGCCTAAGATCAGCCATGCACTCAAGGTGGCGGATGCGGGCTTGCCTCAAAGAATCATAGGCCTGGTAAGGGTTGCCCCCAGGGGACTCTGAGTCTGAGGACAGGTCAATAAACTCAGCCTCGGGGGGTATGTCGGACGGGCCATCACCGGCCATGAAACCACGTCCCAACAGTAAAAAAGGGCTCACGTATAATCGAGGGGAAGGCTACAAAACACAAAGGAATAGGCTTAATACCTCTAGATGCAAACGCCCTAAATGGACTACTACAGGGTATATATATATAAAAAAAAAAAAGGGGAGGAGGGGCGTGCATATGGTCAAACTCACTACAAGCTCGGACTAATGTACCCCATCCCGAGTACTGCTAGTCTGGACCCGAGAAAAAAATAATAATAAAAATAAAAAATAATTAAAAAGGAGGAGGAAAGAAAATATACCTCAAGTGATTAAAAGAATGAGGTCGGGGTCCAAAGAAGGTCAGGAAGCGAAAAGCACCAAAGCGTCGAGAATGCGCGTCTGCAAGAATTAACCAGAAGCGTGTGTTAGTCATAAAGTATACACACCAAGAAATTAGCTCATATGTAAGAAAATAAATAAATAAATAAAAGTGGTGAAACTATGGAAAAAGTGTGGTCGTGGGGGATTGAACCCTTTACCTCTTGAAAGGAGCAAGGGTCTAACTACCACTAAGCCAAGGAAGTAAGGTGTAAATGTTAAGCCATGCATGAAGGCCTATTTATAGGAACCAAGATGAATAGTCTACAAGAGCACCTAAAGGCCCTCTCATAGACTAGGGGGGCAAGTGTTGATGCTCATAATCTCATCAAGAGAAAATGCAAGGCCATCGCGTGGGCGAAGCCCCACCATCTCGCGAGGCCCTCGCATGGGCGAAGCCCCCTATCTCGCGAGGCCATCTCGCGAGGTCATCATCCCGCGAGGCCCTCGCGTGGGCGAAGCCCCACCATCTCGCGAGGCCGTCTTGCGAGGCCCTCGCGTGGGAGAAGCCCCACCATCTCGCGAGGCCATCATCCCGCGAGGTCGTCGCGTGGGCGAAGCCCCACCGTATCGCGAGGCCCTTGGGCCACTCTCACCATGCGAGGCCGAGGGAGGCTGCGAGGCTGTCAACGGCGCCCCATGCGCGAGGCCGCGCAAGGTCCCGCGCGCGCGCCCCTGGAGGTCCATCAGCCCACCGTCTTCTCGGAAGGCCGACACCGTGTAACTTGACACATATGGCCCAAAGGCATCTTGCCTCGCACGCTAAGACGTAGAGCAAGGCCAAGCACTTATCACCCACACCCGTGGGTGACCTTAGGGTGCTCCGGGCATCCCATACCAAGGGTCCCGTTCCCTACAGCTCGAGATCCCTATGTTTAGGAGATCCCGTACGAGTCGAATGCGACATATTTGTACGACCAAGTACTAAGTACCGATACCAGGGCCAGTGAAGTTGCTAGGGTAAGGATCATGGTCCGTACGTCTACGGCCATAGGTCAGAGCCAACACCACGACCTCCTGCGCCACTATGCCTGCTGCCACGTATCAGACATGGGCACAGAAAGTGGTGGAAACGTCTTCCTGACACCTGCTCATGTACGAGATGTACATCCACGACCTCTGAAGCCACTCCCCTGACACAGTACGAATGTACCACTTGGTCCCCTGGACCACTATTTACCTAAGGCCATTAGAGCCTACTATAAAATGAATTCTAAGACCACCTGAAGGGGGGTTGGAAATTTTACTGTAGCAGAACCTTAAGTGTGAATGAAAGATTGATTTCTCCATTATTGTGCCATCATTGTTCTCGAGTTTTTGTTCAAGTTTTTACTGCTTTCTAATTAGCAATCTTGATTTGATAATTGTTTCCAACTTAATTTCGTTGACGAGTTCTCACCGTCAACAGGAGTAAAGAAGTACTCCTTATTATAATGCCCCACGTTCGAGACATGAGTAGTACCACTCAGGAACGTCCGGCCGGTTTCCTGGTGACAGAAGTGAAAAAAGCCCGTCCCGTTGTGCTGAGGGTTGGACTTGAGGTCAAAAAGGTAATTGACCTCATGAGGTGAAGGTTCTGGCCATTTGTTAAGTTTGTATAGGATATAGAGTGCGGCCAGCATCCTATATCCATTAGGAGTTATTTGAAAAGGGGCGACACCAAAGTAATTGGCCACCCCCACAAAAAATGGATGAAGAGGGAGAAAAGCTCCCGCCTCAATATGGTATCGGGACCAGGCGCTGTTCGCCCCTCCTGGGCGGTTAGCCCTCTGGTCCGCAGTGGGACGAGTAATGGTTATCCCCGTGAGGGGGAATTTTCTGAAACAGTTGGCAACCATTCGAGGGGTCACCGAACTAGCAGGGGAGGTATACCACTCGACATCAGGCGGATTCTGATGACGAGGACGAGCCCTAGTTTGGATATTAGGGTTAGGAACAAGATTTTCTCGACCACTGGTCGAGGGAACCCCAGCCTGCGAGACAGGCTGGGCAGGAGAAGTAGGGTTACTTTCAGACTCGGGCCTTTTCTTGCCAGAAGACTTTGAACGGGCCATTGGAGGAGAAGGATGTGGTCTGGAAGAGGCTCGCTAGAAAGGTATATGGTGAATGTGATCGGTTGGTTGTTCTTCTCCCTCGAGCAGCTGGGCGAGGAGGTCGTCATCGATGGGTCTCTCACCTCCCCACAAATCTGGCATTAAAGTCTGCAAACAGAAGAATGGGGAGGTGAGGTTAGAGGATTCTAGAAGGCTTTTAGAATAACGCTGGTCGAGTATAAAAGTTAAGCCTTTATACAACAGCATTCTAACAAGAAACTAAATCTTTCTACGTGAACAGTTTGAAAAATGGATTAAAGGGTGAAAGTGAAGAGTTTTCCTGAAAAGCTTTTTCAACTCCCCTTAGGGCGGGAAAAATTATTTTTTCAACTAGCTTAAAAATCGAAATGTTACTTCGGTTTTACGTCCTAAAAAAGCATGATCCTGAGTTTTAAACTAACTCATAAGCCTACTCTGCCTACAAAAACATTCTATCTACAGGCGCCTAAAAACCAGATGCCAAGAGACTTAAACAGTACACCATTAAAAAACATGCACCACGAGAAATTAGGAGCATGGGGTTTCAGTAACTTACCAGGGAAAATGGTCGTGAAGGTGGAAGAAAGGACTTCGAAAATCAAGGAGCCCGCCATCTAAGTCTTGAAAGCACAAGAGAACGTTCGCCGGAGAAGGTAAAGCTCTGGTTTTTAGGGGTTTTGGCAGAATAATGGCGTGCGTGAAAAGAAAAGAAATGGCTCTGGTGGTCTTATATAAGTTTGTCTCTGATATTAAAAAGGCGTAATCATTAGTTTTCCTTTTTCGAAGTATGGGGGAATGTGATGGCCATCAAAATTGTTTCTGGGGAACTGAAAAGTCATGATTAGACAGGAGTGGGTTGCTTTTTTCAAGAACACACGAAGGGTTCTGACACGTCAGGAGGGGTTACCGAAGAGTCGTTCGTTCAAAGTTTATTTACTGTTCGTAGTAAATAAACTTTGGGGGGCAAATGTTATCCAATAAATTAGCATTTATGACGTGGCGAATAATCTCTTGACACATGGCTGATACCTGAAGCGTATGCTAGAGTATCGACCAGGAGACACACCAGAAGCAGGACAAGCCTGTCTTTCCCACGACCAGTCTGGTCGGTGGTTCCGCTGGCAAAGCAACATTTATGGGAAGATCTTTGTGAATCCCGAATTTATCTCATGCAATCTTCTGGATATCCCATTATTCAGGGGATAATATCTGTAACAATATTTTGTAACCCTCCATGAGCCTATAAATAGCAAGATATAGCTCAAGGGAAGGGACTTTTGGCTGTTGAATCATAGAGATATAGAATTTCTCCTAGTAAACTTGTATTGTTTTGGGAGAAGTGCTGAAACTCATTGAACCCAAGTTCTCTAATCACATTTCTGATTTCATATCAATATAATTCTAAGTGGACGTAGGTCATTACCAGATCCTGGGGCCGAACCACTATAAATTACTGTATTTTCTTTACTTTCGTCATTACATTATTCTCTTTACATTCGTCCATATCATTCATATTTTGACTCCGTGTCAGTTGGCCAAATCGTGGGTCAACATTAATTAAAACCCTAAGTCTAAATTTATAGTAAAAAAAGTCACAAATCCGTTGTTTTTCATAGGTGGGCCACGACTTGGCCTTCCCTAGGTCGCGGCCCGTGTCTTTTTTAAAGCCCCCCCCCCCAAGTCTGCATATGTCTTCAGGCGCCGCGACCCATGCACTATCAAGTCGTGGCCCTTGTCTTTGATGCCTTCCTGATTTAGCCTCTGACTTCCACTAGCGCCGCGACTTTAATTCCATTTTTTTTCTTAAGATTTTCACCTTTTCACATCCTTCCTTCATTAGAACTTATTATTATTCGTTTTTAGCACAAATTTGAGTCAAACAACCACCAAAAGCTCCATTTTCCCACCATTTCCTCTTCTTTTAGAATTTAACTCATGATTCAACGCACCGACCTACAACAAAGACAAACAAAAGCGTAATCTTGCACAAAACAAACATAAAGACTCAAGATTATCAGAAAAACACATCCTAAAACGACAGTATAATGGAGTTATCACTAGCCTCCGGGACGTCGAATTCTTCTAAACCAGGAAGTAGAATCGATCCCGAGCCCTTACGTTTGAGTTCCCGTCACTAAAAGCCGAAGGTGGCCGAAGTTGCCCAAGGGGGCCGCGACTTGCCCCTAAGGGGCGTGACGCGCCTATGAGAAAGAAACCCCACCTGGCTCTGGGTTCACATGGGTCGCGGGCCGACCCTACGAACCCAGAATTCCCCTATTTTTCCTTAGCCAAAAATCCTCCCAAATGATTCCTAGAACCATAATTCAAGCCTCAAAACAACATCATCATAATACCAGCAACAAAACCCAACCTAAAACTTGACTAAAAACTCATCAAAACTCACAATCAACCACTTAAGCCACAAAGCTTAAGGACACCTCAAGAACTCTAGAAAATCATGACAGAATTCAACTTAAAACAGGGACTAAAGCTTACCTCAGCTGCGTTTAATGACCTTCTAGCTGCAACAAATCCAAGTCCTAACCCAAGCCTTCAATTCCTTTAGTTTTCTCAAGAAATCCACACCAAAGTTGAGAGAGAGTGAGAGAGTCAGTTGGGAGAGAAAAAGAGAGAGCTGAGTGTTTAAGTGTTTCTTGAGTATTTTGTTTTTGCGTGGTTTACTTAAGGTTCAAGTAACCTCAAGCAAATCCCGAGGCTTGGGGGTACCAAAAATGTCCCCGAGGGAAAAATGGTCAAAAACCCTGACATTCCCTCCTAATCTTACTAACCCCAAATATATCCTCGAATATTTATTCCCGTTACCCGATAACTTGATAATTTACTAGATACCCAAAATATCTCTTGACTCGCCCCGAGTCGGGTATTAGGTCTCGTTGTGACTTTCCCGCTATCTTGCTCCCTAGGATCGTCTCGTGCCGAGTAACCCAAATATATCCACATAATAATGTGGTCTCACACATATATCACATATATGCCAATTATACCCATAATGGGCCAAATTACGAAAATGGCCCTTCTAATAAGAAATGAGCCCACATGCATATTCAATACACCTAAACATGCATATCTAATCATATTATAATATAACTCACATAATCACATAATTTCACGCATATATATATTTATGTATCACATAAACATATAATTTCCATAAATTGTCATCCTGGCCCCCTAATCAAGGTCCTAAGCCTTATTAGGTAATTTGGAACGTTACAATAAACCTCAGAGCAAGGTAGTTTTGGAGGAACTCACAGCTGATAAGATTCCATCACCATCATCTTCATCATTAGATGATAAACGAGAAACTGAGGAAACCAATATTCCTGAAAAGGAAACCTTGGTGCAATGTCGTTGTGGGAGGATTGTGAGTCAACCTGTTCGCTACGAACATAGGCACATCTCCTTGTTTCTGATACAAACAAAGAAGGTCCATTAACCGTTAAAGAGGAAATGGATGATCCTGAAAAGGAGAAATGGTAAGAAGCCATGAACCATGAAATGGAATCTATGTATTCCAATTCTGTTTGGGAACTTGTGGATCAACCTGAAGATGTTAGGCCAATTGGGTGCAAATGGATATACAAGAAGAAAATAGATGTAGATGGGAAAGTAGAGACTTTCAAAGGAAGGGTAGTAGACAAAGGTTATTGTAACACCCTTCTACCTTAGATCCATTACAATGTTATTTATAAATGTGCCATTAGCTCACTAATTGAGGTTTTAGGTTGAAAAGTGTGATTAAATCAAAATAAAAACTCATTGGACAAACATTAGTTATAAAGATTTGGACATTCATTTAAATTCATAAAAGTTATACATTTGGGATACCAAAATACTATTTTGAAAATGTATTACAACTCAAAAATGTAGATACAGTCAACCTAAGCGACAAAACTAACTATTACAACATATTCCTCAAAACAACCCCGGCCGTGGCAACCAAGTAGGTCGAACATGTACACGCCGCTCCACGCTCTCAAACTCATGGTTAATCGACCTTTCCCTTGCCCTTACCTGCACCATAGAGCATCCGTGAGCCGAGGCCCAGGAAGAAAACTCAACACATAGCATATTACAGTCCAGTCCGATAATATACAACTTAAACATACTACAGATAAAACACATGGCGACCTATGCTGACCCAGGTGTTTTACTAGGCACTGGGTTCATGGTGTTCACCGAGTGGGTGAATACAACACCCTTAGAGGGTCTCGCCCTAGCGGCCTGCACTCAGCGTGCTTAACGCCAATTCCGGCCCTTGTCGTCCCCGGCCATCATCGTTCTCGGCCTTTGCCTTTTTCGGCCTTCGCTATTTGTTCACAATCATGCACAACATAGCGTAACAAATCATAACATTCACATAAAACACTAAACATAGATAATCGGCCCATGCCATGCTCTGCGAGCACAAACAGTTTTCTTACCTGTGTCCCGAGCTGATTGATTACTAGGATCCTGAGCACGAACCCTTAAACCTAAGCCTTGACGTAAAACCTACTCACAACACATCAATAAATATACATCCATAAAGCCCTAACTAATTAAGAACTTCATATTAACATAATAGACTTCGGGACCTCGAATTCTACTAAACTGGGTAGTAGAATCCTTCCCGAGCCCTAACATTTGGGTTCCCGAGTTTAAAACCCTGTTTTGGCCAAAATCCCTTATTTGAACCACGGCCCAGCCCATTAGGGCTGCGACGCGCCACAAGTTAGAGAGCCTTCGGCTCTCGCCAAGGGGACGAGCTGCGGTGTGCCTCAGCTTGCGCCGCGGCGCTTGGGCAAAATCTGAGGCTCCCAAACCTCTAGGTTCATGCAAGCTGCGACTCCTGAAGAATAAGCCTGTAACGCGAGCCCCAAAATCCAGAAACCCATGCATTTCCACTGCATTTTCCCTTAGCCAAACTTACCAATTCTGAGCCAAATCAACTCCTATACCCATAATTCAATCTATAGTTCATTTCAAAGCATCTTAACTGGTCTAAACATCCCAAAAACTAACCTTTAACCCTACCAATAACTAAAATAAAACTTAAGGTTTAAGACTAAAAAAAGTTTGAAAACCAAAGCAGGAAACTTGGTGATTCAATACCATAAATTCTTACTTCAATGGAGAGTTTGACCTGAGCTGATTCCCCAACACTTTTAGCTTGTTTTCCCTAAGTCCCCAGCTTCAATTCTCAGCCAAATCCTCAAAGAATTCACCAAAGCTCCAAGCACACCGAAGAGAGGGAGAGAGCCGAGTAGAGAGAGAGATAAGGCTGAGGTGGTTCTGTTTTTTTTTTGTTTCTCCTTAGTTCTAGAATTCTAATTAACTTAAGTCTATCTCAGTTGCATAATGTCCAATATGCCCCTA
This sequence comes from Humulus lupulus, assembly GCF_963169125.1. Taxonomy (NCBI): domain Eukaryota; kingdom Viridiplantae; phylum Streptophyta; class Magnoliopsida; order Rosales; family Cannabaceae; genus Humulus; species Humulus lupulus. The sequence continues at coordinate 47,542,690 of NC_084801.1, read as the reverse complement.
AGTATATCCTTAGTCCTCTAATGCCACCAAGGGAAAAATCATCATTTCCACATCCTTCTAGTTCCTTGAGTGTCCCTATAGTTTCCCATTTAATCCTCGACATACCCAAATAATCGCTAAATCATTACCCGTTACACGGTAAATCTCGAACACCTGCTATTTTCCCATGATACTCCTAGGTTCACCCTGAGCCCCGCATTCGACCCCGTGGTGACTATTTCACTATTCTGCTCCCTAGAACTGTCTTGGTTCATACATCACGAATATATCACCACAATCTTGTGGGATCAAGCACAACACACATATAATTCCCATTTATGCCCTCAACGGGCCAAAATTACACATATGCCCCTATTAAGAAAAATGGGCCCACATGCATATTTAATTCACCTAAACATGCATTTCTAATCACATAGTCATTTAATCCACGTATTAACATAATTAAATCAATTCTTTCCCTCCTGACACACTAATTAAGGCACTAAGCCTTATTAGCAAATTTGGGACATTACAGTTATACTCAAAGAGAAGGTGTTGATTATGAAGAAAGATTTTCTCATGTGGCCATGCTTAAATCCATTCGCATCCTCTTATCCATAGTTACTGCCAATGAATATGAGATATGGAAAATGGAAATCAAGACAACTTTTCTGAATGGCTATCTTGATGAAAGTATCTATATGGTATAACCAGAAGGGTTCATCAAGAATGCGGAAGATCAAAAGGTGTGCAAGTTGCTGAAATCCATTTATGGATTAAAGTAAACATCTAGAACTTGGAAAGTCACTTTTGATGAAACAATTAAAATATATGGCTTGTAACAGAATGTCGACGAAGCATATGTGTGTATAAATACATAAAAGGAAAAGTTATGGTTTTCCTAGTTCTTTATGTTGATGACAATTTGCTGAATGGGAACAATGTAGAGACATTGTCAAATGTGAAGAAATGATTAGCCAAAAAGTTCCAAATGAAAGATTTGGGTGAGGCGAGCTATGTTGTGGGAATCCAAATCCTAAGGGATAGGAAGAACACGTTCTTGGCACTTTCTTAGGCTAATTATATAGATAAGGTGCTTGAAAGATTCTCTATGGAGAATTCTAAGAAAGGCCAGTTATTGACCAGACATGGAATTGCTCTCTCCAAGGAACAATGTCCTAAGACACCTCAGGAGGAAGAGGATATGAGAAAGTATCTCTATGCTTCAGTAGTTAGGAGTCTAATGTATGCTATGTTGTGCACTAGGCTCGACATATGTTATGCAGTAGGGATTATAAGTCGTTATCAATCAAATTGTGGTTTGGAACACTGGATAGCAGTAAAGCACATTCTCAAGTATCTTAGGAGAATATGAGATTATATGCTTGTATATTAGGTGGATGAGCTGAACCCCACTGGATAGACTGAGAATGTCCTAAGACACGGATATGAGACACTGAGAAAGGCCAGTTATCGACCAGACATGGAATTGCTGTCTCCAAGGAACAATGTCCTAAGATACCTCAGGAGGAAGAGGATATGAGAAAGTATCTCTATGCTTCAGTAGTTAGGAGTCTAATGTATGCTATGTTGTGCCCTAGGCCCAACATATGTTATGCAGTAGGGATTGTAAGCGTTATCAATCAAATTTTGGTTTGGAACACTGGATTGCAGTAAAGCACATTCTCAAGTATCTTAGGAGAATAAGAGATTATATGCTTGTATATTAAGTGGGTGAGCTAAACCCCACTGGATACACTGATTCTGATTTCCAATTGGACAAAGACAGTCGAAAGTCGACGTCTAGGTCAGTATTCACTCTTGGTGGATGAGTTGTGGTCTGAAGAAGTATTAAACAATCAAGTATAGCATATTCAACCATGGAAGGTGAAAACATAGTGACTTGTGAAGCAACTAAGGAGGTGGTTTGGTTGAGAAAGTTCTACACTAATTTGGAAGTAGTTCAAGATATGGATAAGCTACTAATCCTATACTGTGATAACGGTAGTGCAATAGCTAACTACAAAGAACCAAGAAGCCACAAGAGAGGAAAACATATAGAAAGGAAATACCATCTGGTAAGAGAGATTGTACAAAATTTCAAAGGTTATATATAATCGCAAGCCACTCTAATGGAAAAATAGGCATTTTAGGTTCTCCTATCGCTGTATTATCCCGAGGTCGTGGTGGCTGAGCAGCCGATTATGCACATTTCGCCCCCAGAGCTTTCCAAATCAGGGTTGGTCCAACTTACCCTTGCCTTTGCTTGCACCACATAGCAACCATGAGCCAAGGCCCAACAAGAAAACCATATACAGACCATAACCAATAACAGTAATCAAATAATTAATAAATCATTAATCAAATACTCAGCAGACCACATTGTTCACATAATCAAAGATATCAGTCAACAAACCTACAATCTATCATCCAGATAATTAACATGCCACAATCATTAAATTAACAACAGTAAACATATCATACAATATCCAGGGTCAACGCCCTTAGGACGCACCCTGTGTTTATCCCACTGACTCCGGCTCACTTAGGCCAAGCTCAGTTATTATATAGTTAACCTTAGCTACTAGTGGCTGAGCCGCGTCCTGTGTGAAAATATCAATTCCAACACCCTTAGTCTGTTTATTACATGCTCACATGGCACACTACAATCATACAACATTGTATACAAGTATATGGAACTCTTAGTCCCACATAACCACACAACTGGGTGCAGTTTTCTTACCCTTGATTCCAAGCAGAGAACGTGAACTAGTTCTGAGCATGATCCCTAGCCTTGAGCCTCGACAACAAACATAGTTACAAGAGTCATTGATATCTATCCACTTCCAATCAGAAATAAAATATCTAGGGAACAAAACTAGCCTTCGGGACCTCAATTTCTACTAAATCGCGTAGTAGAAATTGTCTCGATCCCTTGGTTCGAACCCCCGAGCCCTAATAACACTAAGAACTCTTCTAAACATAAGACTCCCAAGCGGGTCGTGACTTGGCTCAGCAAGTCGCGACTTACCCAAAGTCAGAGAGCAACCTTCCAAGCAAAACGGGAGGCGGGTTGCAACTTGGCCAAGCAAGTCGCAACGCCCCCCCAAGTATGAGAGCTCCCACGGCTAGAAGGGCCACACGCGCCGTGGTGCCCCCAGACTGGGTCGCGGCGCGCCCTGCGAACCCAGAGAAAACCTGTGTTTTCTCCTCCTTCTCCTAGCCAAGAACACCTAAGTTTTACCCAGAATTTTCCCTCAAAAACCTCCCCAAATTGAACTCCATACAACAACAAACTCAAAATTAAACTACACATTAAAATCACCCAACAACTCAGCAGTTATACTTCAATTACCTACTCAATTTAACCAGAATAAAACACTCCAAACTCAAGTCTAGTTCTCCTCAAACCCCATACTAACTCAGTCCAAAATATTACACAAATTAAACTACAATCTCAACAAATTAACAGACCCACACTTACCTCAATTATAGCTCAATTTCCCAGCTGAATTTCCTCAACCTTCTATCTAAATCCCCAAATCCTCAAGCCTCATCAATAGCCAAGAAAATAAACCCCAAGGGTGAGAGGGAGAAGAGAAATTGTGAGGAGATGGGAGAGAGAGAGCTGAAACCTTTTTCCCTTCTTTTTCTTCCTTAATTATTCTAAAAGCTTATGTTTTGTTTCTAACATAAAGGCTGAGTATACCCTTAGTCTTAGGAAATGACCTTTTTACCCTCCCAAACATAATAGCCCCTAAACTTAATCTAGGGGTAAAATGGCCATTTATTCCCAATTCCCACTAATTCCTCAAGTGTTCCAAATATTTAACATTTAAATCCCATTATCTAATTAATCACCAATTATTTTTCCCCAATGTCTAATAACCCTAAAATATAATTCCTAAATTCCCAAAAATACCCCCAAGCTCCCTCAAGCCTGGTATAAATCCCCATCGTGACTATTTCGCCAAACTACTCACCAGGACTGTCTCGAGCCATATGCTACAAATATATCCACATAATAATGTGGCCTCAATAATTTACCACAAATAATCACATTTATGCCCTTAACGAGCCAAAAATTATAAATATTCCCCTATAATCTAAACAGGGCCCACATGCATATTAATACTCATAAACATGCATTCCACATATCCATATAATCATATAAGCATGCTTATCACATAATCATGCATTAAATCATTTAAATCACACATAAACCAATTATGCCCTCCCAGCACACTAATCAAGACCCTTAAGCCTTATTAGTGATTTTGGGTCGTTACAATAACATATCAAAGTATCGAATCTTTAATGAATGGTTGCTAGTACAATTTGCTAAGCATTCGAGATGCGAGTTATCTAGATTCATATTAATGATGTGGATAGACATCTTAGTAAAAGTGTTGTATATAATAGAGTTTATATATGACATGACCGATGAGAAATAATTATCCTTATAAGCTTTTCATTTGACATAAAGATTTAATTCTTATCATAATAGATGATCATTTGTAGATTAGTCTAAATCCTGAGTATTCGTGAACTCCTATTTGTGTTTATTGGATCTTTTGATTCACTCGTTAAGGTCTCTTAGTATAATGAGGCTAAGGAATTATGTTTTGGAGATTCAATATCATGGATGGCTAGGAACATGAATTACAATAATGGAATCCATACTTTCCTAACAGATCAAATATTGGTTCCCTTAAGGGTTAATTCTGGAACTAAATAGTTATTGAGCTCAAATCTATAATTTTATTAAAGATTAATTATTCGCTAGTGAATTAAAGATACTTAAGGATCTAGAGGTAATTAGAAAGGTAAAATGATATTTTTACCAGCTCTAATTAACGAATCAATAAATGGAGGACATAACTACATTTATTGATTATATCAATAGACTACAAGAGAAAACTCTGTAAATATAATTCAATAAATACCTAGAGTGCAATTCCATATTTAAAGTGGAGTAATCATTGAATTAATAAATAAGATTATTAGAATAAAGAGTTTAATTAATAATCTAGTTTATTGGAGCTTTGTATTATAGGTCCATGATCTCCAGATCACGTCTGTCCTACACTTTCAAGGGTAAGGATGTAAAAAAAAAAAGATTTGTAGAGAGAATGACTTAATTGTAAATGAATTCCTCCATAATACTTTAACCAGGGGACTTTTCTTGTTCCGTAGAACCTTATCTTTTTGATCTAAGACTTGAACCGGTCACTCCTCAGAAGACAAAATCTGTCTGCAATTCCAAGTCTTCATACTTCAACACATGCGTTGTATCTGAGACGTACTTATGAAGCATAGAAACTTGGAATACGTCATGAGCTCTCGACAATGACGGTGGCAAAGCTAACATGTAAGCCACCTGTCCGATGCTTTCCAGGATCTCGAAAGGTCCAATGAACCTAGGGCTCAGCTTGCTCTTCTTCCCAAACCTCCTCACCCCTCGTAGTGGTGAAACTCGCAGAAACATGTGGTCCCCAACCTGAAACACGACGTCCCTATGCTTAGGATCAACATATCTTTTTTGTCTACTCTGTGATGCAAGTATTCTAGCTCGGATCTTCTCAATAGCTTCATTAGTCTTCTGAACCATGGCCGGTCCCAAATACTTCCTCTCACCCATCTCATCCCAATGAATGGGCGATCTACATCTCCTCCCATATAACATCTCATATGGAGCTACTCCTATCGTTGATTGATAACTATTGTATGAGAACTCAATCAACGAGAGATACTTACTCCAAGATCCTTCAAAATCGATCACGCATGCCCTAAGCATATCCTCTAACACCTGAATCGTCCTCTCAGACTATCCATCAGTCTGAGGATGAAAGGCCGTGCTGAACTTCAACTGAGTCGCCATAGCCTTCTGCAAACTATGCCGAAACTTGGAGGTAAAGATAAGATCTCAGTTTGACACTATAGACTTAGGAACCCCATGGAGACTTACAATCTCCCTCACATACAACTCTGCATACTGGTCCCCCGTATATGTCGTCTTCACTGGAAGAAAATGAGCTGACTTGGTGTATCTGTCCACTATCACCCACACCGAGTCATGAAGCCCTACTGTCTTGGGTAGACCTCCACAAAGTCCATTGTAACATCCTCCATTTCCACTCAGGATTACCCATGGCTGAAGCAACCCTGCTGGTCGCTAATGCTTAGCTTTCACCTGCTGACAGGTCAGACACCTGGCCACGTACTTTACCACATCCTTCTTCATCCCGGGCCACCAATACAACGTCCGTAGATCCTGATACATCTTCGTGGTACTCGGATAAAGTGAGTACGGTGTAGTATGCGATTCATCTAATATTTCATGTCTAATCCTCACATCAATCGGAACACAAATCCAACCCTGATACCATAGCAAATCAACCTCAGAAATAGAATAGCACTTAGCTACTCCTGCTAAAATATTCTCTCTAACCTCCTGTAACTGAATCCACCAACTGACCCTCCCTAATTCGCTCTAGTAGGGTTGACTGTAAAGTAATGTTTGCCAACCTGCCCACCACCAACTCTATCCTTGCTTTGGACATCTCATCAGTCAGCTTTCTCGAAATCTGAGTAGAACTAAATAACTGCCCCGAGCCCCTCCGACTCAATTTATCTGCCACTACGTTGGCTTTCCTTGGATGTTAAAGAATATCACAGTCATAGTATTTTACCAACTCCAGCCAATGACTCTGCCTCATGTTCAGGTCTTTCTGGGTAAAGAAGTACTTCAAACTCATATGATCGGTGTATATCTCGCACTTCTCCCCATACAGATGGTGTCGCAAGACCTTTAGTGCGAATACCACCGCTGCCAATTCTAAATCATGGGTAGGATACCGCTGCTTATACTCCTTCAGCTGCCGTGATGCATAAGCTATAACCTTCCCGTTCTGCATCAACACACAACCCAAGCCCAACCTCGATCCATCGCAATATACCACAAACTTTCCTTCCTCCGAAGGAAGACTCAGCATAGGTGCATTAATAAGTTGTTACTTCAACTCTTGAAAATTGTTCTCACACTTATCTGACCAGACGAACTTCAAATTCTTCCGTGTCAATTCTGTCTCAGGTGAAACAATCTTTGAGAACCCTTCCACAAACTGTCTGTAGTAACATGCTAATCCAAGTAAACTCTGAACCTCTGAGGCGTTCCTTGGTCTCGGTCAATCTCTCATTGCCTCCACCTTAGATGGACCCACCTTAATCCCATCTTCACCAACTATGTGTCCAAGGAATGTCACTTCTGGTAGTCAAAACTCACACTTCTTAAACTTGGCATACAATCGGTGCTCTCTTAACCTTTGCAAGACCTGTCGAAGATGTTGCTCGTGCTTTATCTCTGAACTGGAGTACAAAAAAATGTCATCAATAAAGACAATGACGAATTGTTCCAAGAAGTCCTTGAACACCCTGTTCATTATGTCCATGAAGGCTGCTGGGGCATTGGTCAGACCAAACGACATGACTAGAAACTCATAGTGCCCATACCTCATTCGGAAGGCCATCTTCAATATATCCTCATCCTTGGTCCTCAGCTGGTGATAACCAGATGGAAGATCAATCTTCGAGAATACTGTCTTTCCCTGCAGCTGATCAAACAAGTCATCAATCCTTGGTAGAGGGTACTTGTTCTTGATGGTAAACTTGTTAAATTCTCTGTAGTCTATACACATCCTCAGAGTCCCGTTCTTTTTCTTCTCAAACAAAACTGGAGCACCCAATGGCGAGTAGCTAAGCTTGATAAACCCTAAATCCAGAAGCTCTTGTAGCTGTATCTTCAATTCTTGTAATTTTGCCGGTGTCATTCTATATGGTGCCCTCGAGACTGGCTCTGTCCCTAGTGCCAACTCAATGACGAACTGAATCTCCCTATGCGGCGATAACCCTGGTAAATCTTCATGGAATACATCCAAGAGTTCACAAACCAATCTAGTCTCTCCTGGCCCTGTTGGCATAACCCTGGTAGTATCCATCACACTCGCCAGAAAACCTATACATCCTCCCTGTAATAGGTCTCTAGCTCTCAGCGCTGATATCATGGGTATGCGGGGTCCACATACCGCACCCACGAAAACAAAAGGATTCTCTCCCTCCGGCTCAATGGTCACCATCTTCTTCCTACAATCAATAGTTTCTCTGTATCTAACCAGCCAATCCATTCCCAAAATCATGTCAAAATCCTCCATTCCTAACTCAATCAGGTCTACTGATAGCTCCCTACCATCAACCATCATTACCAGTGCTCTAATCCATCTCCTAGAAACTACCAGTTCCCCTGTAGGCAATATAGTCCCAAACCCCGCAATACAATACTCACTAGGTCTACAAAATCTATCAATTACCTTACTAGAAACAAATGAATGTGTAGCACTAGAGTCAATCAATACAGTAAAAGGAGAGCGAGCGCTAGAAAGCTGACCTGTCACCACCGAGGGACTAGCCTCGGCCTCTGCCTGCGTCAAGGTGAACACTCGAGCTGGAGTCAAGCTATCCACCTTCCCTGCTTCCCCTTTCTTCACTATTGGGAAATTCTTCTTGAGGTGTCCCACCACCCCACACACATAACAGGCCTTGGCCCGACATTTGCCCGGATGGCGTCTTCTACACCTCGTGCACTCTGGGTAGTTCCTCTATGGGTCACCGCCTCCCTGACAGCCACCTTGAACACCCTGACCCCTCTAATCAGGATTAGCAGCGGTCAAAGTGTCAGGGGTCTTCCTCTTTAGATCACTGTGGCCTCCGCCCCTACCAGACTCAGAATATGGAGGCACCGCCCTTCGGACCTCCCGTCTCGCAGAATTCTCCCTCCAGATCCACTTCTCTGCTTCCTCAGCAGTAAGAGCCTTCTCAATGGCCTAGGCATAAGTTGTCCCCCTAGATATTATTGTAATCCTCACATCTCACGCTATCATAGAATTAAGCCCTCTGATCAATCTGTCATGCCTAGCTGCATCAGTAGGCACAAGATCTAGTGCGAACTTCACAAGTCTATCGAACTTCAAGGCATACTCTATAATTGTCATGTTGCCCTGAACTAACCCCACAAATTCATTATCCTTCGCTGCCCTGATGACAACATTGTAATCTTTTTGACTGAACACATCCTTGAATCCATCCCAACCCAAAGTAGTAACATCTCTAGTTTGTGATGCCACTTCCCACCAAATGCGGGCATCCTCTCTCAACATATAGGTGGCACATGCCACCTGTCATGACACTCTACCCTCATGAAGTCCAGGATAGCGGTAATCATACTCTTCCACTATTCGACCTTTAGTGGATTTGGTCCCCCCTCAAAAGTTAGAGGATGTTGTCTCCTGAATCGCTCATACAACGGTTCCCAACAGTTTCCAACTTCCTGTGTCTGTACAACTGGTGCCACAGCAAGTGGCATAATAGATGCAGCACTCCCTAATTGAGCCTGCTGTCTCAGAAAATGAATTTGCTCCTTCTGGCTTTGAAGTCGGGCTTGCATGTCTGCCATAATCTGTTGCCAGTTCTCAGGGACTAACAGAGGGTTCTGGTCCTGATCATTATCCCTAGCCTCGGACCCAGCGCCTGCTAGTCATATAGATTGCCTTGGACGCATAGCTATCCAAGTTAATCCGCAATCAACGACTCAACGGTCAGACTATGATGACAGGATAACAATCTTTCCATGCATCACCATTGGAACACAACCAATCACAAACAATCAAAATATAAAATTTCATCCAAATATTCATCCACATGCAACAACAATGCTAAAAAGCACGCCTCAATATCATCACACAACAGTCAAGGGCCAGGACCTATTAGTATCTCATGCTCCCTATTAATCAAACAGATAACATCAATCATAGTACTTTCCAGTCACTTAAGCATATAAACATGTATACATAGTTAACAAACCTTGAGTTGAGCTTGTCTTTAGCAGCGAATGTACATGTCCAGCCAGTCTTTAGGAATCCTTAAACCTACACAACGCTGATACCAAGTTGTAATGCCCTGGATAACCAAGACCATTACACTATGTGTTTATAAAGGTGCAAGACTTGCTAATCAAGTCTTTTAGTTAAAATTATGGCACTAAAACCATAATCGAACTAGGGTTAAAAGATTTTGGTCATAAAAGATAAATTTCATATAAATAAGTGTTTGATACACGAGATCCCAAAAATAAACAGGGTTAAAGAACAGTTTACAAAATTTCAAAGGTTATATACAACCACAAGCCACTCTAATGGCAAAATAGGCATTTTAGGTTCTCCTGTCCCTCTATTATCCCTCGGCCGTGGCGGCTGAGCAACCGACTATGCACATTCTGCCCCCAGAGCTCTCTAAATCAGGGTTTGTCCAGCTTACCCATACCTTTACCTGCACCATGTAGCACCCGTGAGCCAATGCCTAGCAAGAATACCATATACAGAGCATAACAAATAACAGTAATCAAATAATTTTAAATCATTAATCAAATACTCAGCAAACCACATTGTTCACATAGTCAAAGATATCAGTCAACAAACCTGCAATCTATCATCTAGATAATTAACATGCCACAATCATCAAATTAACAACAGTAAACATACCATAAAATATCCAGGGTCGGCACCCTTAGGCCGCACCCTCTGTTTATCCCACTGACTCCGGCTCACTCAGGCTGAGCTCAGTGATTATATAGTTAACCTCAGCTACTAGTGGCCGAGCCGCGTCCAGTATGCAAATATCAATTCTACATCCTTAGTCCATTTATTACATGCTCACACATGGCACACTACAATCATACAACATTATATACAAGTATAGAGAACTCTTAGTGCCACATAACCACACAACTGGGTGCAGTTTTCTTACCTTTGATTCCAAGCGGAGAATGTGAACTAGTTCCGAGCATAATCCCTAGCCTCAAGCCTCGGCGAAAAACCTAGTTACAAGAGTCATTGATATATATCAACTTCCAATCATAAATAAAATACCTAAGGAACAAAACGAGCCTCCGGGACCTCAATTTCTACTAAACTGGGTAGTAGAAATTGTCTCAAGCCCTTAGGTTCGAACCCCCGAGCCCTAACAACACTAAGAACTCTTCTAAACTTAAAGCTCCCAGGCGAGTTGCGACTTGGCTTAGCAAGTTGAGATTTGTCCCACGTCAGAGAGCAACCTCCCAAGCAAAAGGGGAGGTGGGTCATGACTTGGCCAAGCAAGTCACAGCGTGTGGCATGCTGCCCCTTTGACACACCTACATGGGGCCATTTTGTAAGTGAGCATGCCTTGTTGCTTGATCATTAGTCAAGTCTTGCACCAAGCAACCTCATGGGGTAGGGTAGTGGCAATTTTGTAATTATGCATGTCTCCCAAACTAAAATCATATATGTTACTGGGAAGACCTTATATCCCTAGAAGGCTCCTTAGGGGAAGGTGACCTGGTGACTTAGGGAAGCACCATGGCCACCAACAGATAGGGGCCAAAGTTGTGTACTCCCTTGCCCTATCAAGGCTATACATTAATAAAATGATGTTTATCCATACTTGCCCTTGTATGCTTCCTTATTGCCTATGCGTTACTTGTTTATCGTCTTCGTTGGGCCATCACGTGCCACTTGCCTTGTTGTGTGCTTTGTGTTGTGTCCATGTTCCAAGGAATGACTTGCTTTGTGCTTGCTCATACTTCATTATTGCCCGTTGCATGTCCGAGACGTGTTTGTGGCTAACCACTGAGTTTGTTTTCCCGCATGTGTGTGTTGTAGGCTGACTAGATAGCTTGGAGTGTCCATAAGTGCTGCACGTTCCATCTACTTGGAGTACCCAAATAGTCGACCCGTGACAGTTGATATCAGAGCCAGGTTAGAGAAAGCTTGGTAGAACACACTAATGGTGAGCAACACTCAGAGGATCGAAGCACTTGAGAAGCGCGTGGGAGAACTAGATGGCCTGGATGAGAGGGTCAGGGATCTTTCTACTGCAAGTCGTAACTCTGGATCGTCAGATGCAAGCAATCGCATAACTGTGCTCAAGAAGGAAAACGATGTTCTGCTATCCAGAATAATTGCGTTGGAGCAAAAAAACACACCAACAAGTACTTCTGTTACCCCTCGGTGGGAAGAGCGCATTGCGGCGGTGGAGCGCATGCTGAAGGAACAACAAGTCTCCATAAATGACACCACGGAAGACTGCAGGGAGGCAGTTGGCATGCTTAGAGAAGAATTGTGTAACGACACAAATTCACTAATTAGGCTTAAGGGCCTTGATTAGTGTGCCTGGAGGGCATAAGGGAACTATGTGTGATTTTAATGATTAAGATGCATAATTATGATTTAAAGCATGTTATATGACTATGTGTATTATGTTATGTGATAATTATGTTATGTGATTTGTACCACGTGGGTGTGGTGATATCAATGTGATGCACGTGCCGAGACGGTCCTAGAAAGCTAGATAATGGTAACTGGTAAAATGGTAACTTGTGTAACTGCTAGTAACTATAGAAAGTAACATGTTTTGTTGGAAAAGTGGTAGAATTGTAAAGTAAGTAAAAGGACAAGAGTGCCCTTGGGGTTTAGTTAGAAAGGGATATTAGTGGAGGGATAAGGAAGTCTTTTGGCAGTGGTATAGATGGCTTTGGCTAAGGGAAAAGGATATACACGATTCTTTTATGCTAAGTATAACTAAAATTAAGACTTGGAAGGCTAGAAAGATCAAGAAGGAAAGGGAGAATCAAGAACCTAGAAGGCCAAGTGGAAGAGGAGTTGAGCTGTGTTCTTTGAGGCTAGTAAAGGGGCTTAAGGGTGTGGAATCAAGCACATATCAAGGTTTATACTGAGGTAAGGATTTGGTCCCTATTTTGTTAAGTTCTGAATTTAATTTTGGAAGGAATTGAAAGATAGCCATGGCTTGTTTCGCATGAAAATTCAGCTGGTTTGTCAAGGGGAAACTCAGTTTAAAGCTTGGATTGGAGGAAGCTCAAGTTGAATTTCTGATTGAGGTAAGGGTATTAAACATGTTTGCAATATTGTAGCTGTTATGATTTAGGGATTTAGAGGTCTGGTTTGTACTTTTCTCAAGTTTTGGTTTAAGTGTTTGAGTTTGAAATTTAGGTGTGAATTATGTGAATGGTTATATAACTGAGCTAGATTATGATGTTTGTAGGTTGTTGAAAGGTTTATTTGGGGTTTTGAGTTGGTTTTGGGGTTTCGGTATGAGTTTGGGGTGATTTTGAGTGATTTGGGTTCGGGAAAAACGCAGGGGAAAACCCAGAATTCTGGGTTCGCGAAGGAGCGCCGCGGCCCTGTTCTTGGGCGCCGCGGCGCGAGGCCGTTTCTGGGCAGAGCAAGCTCTCTGACTTGCTGGGCGCTGCGGCCCTATAGGGTTGCGCCGCGACGTTAGGCCAATTTCAGAACATGGGATTTTGCAATTTTGAGCCTTTGCTCCGGGGGTTCGGGGGATGTCTTCGGTGCATTGTTTTAGGGATTTGGGGAATTCCGAGAGTGTGGGATTTGTTCCGGGAAGTAGTTTTGGTTTGATTAGTGACAAAGGATGTTTCATTTGTGTTGTGATTAGGTCTTTGGAGAGGCTCGGGGTAGAGGATCGTGCTCGCGGCTTTGAGGCATTGGATACTAGTGAATTGAAAGGTTAGAAAACTGCACCCGGTTAAATGTTTGTGATGGGACTAAGTGCTCCCGAGAGTTGTATCGTGTCAATGTTGGTATTACGCCATGGGACATGTAAAAGCGGTCTAAGAGTGTCGTACATGGTTTTAGTGCACAGAGCGCGGATTGGCCACTGGCAGCCAAGGACAACAGGATAAAGGAGGGAGCAGCCTGAGGGCTCTAGCCCTAGTTATCATTTGTGAACTATTTATGCTATGAATTGATATGCTTAGTATGTGGAATACTTGATTATACTGATTGATGATATGGTTGAGATTATGTAATGCAATGTGGGATTTTGACTTGTTTGCTAATTACTTATGCTTTGTTGCTATTGTGTTTTATTGCTGGGCCTTGGCTCACGGGTGCTACGTTGTGCAGGTAAAGGTAAGGGCAAGCTGGACCAAGCCTGAGGTGGAGAGCTCCGAGGTGAAATGTACATAGCCAGCGGTTCGACCGCCACGGTCGAGGAGTGGACCAGGACAGGGATCGCCTAACTGCTTATTTTGCCTTAGTATGGCCGGTTGTTGTACATAAACCTTGCGTCTTTTGTAAATGGTCTTTGAACTTAATATTTTTGGGATCCCATGTAACAGATGATGCTTTTTAATGAAAATGTGGCTTTTGAGACCAAAATGCTTTTAACCCTAGTTCCTTAATAGTTTCAATAACACGATTTTATTTAAAAGACAAGATGAGCAAGTCTGGCACTTTATAAACACACAGTGTAACGGTCTTGGCTATCCAGGGCGTTACAAATTGACTGAGCTAACTGCAAAGGTAAACCTAACCATGCGAGCCGTTGGGAATGCACCTGCAACGGGGCTGATAGGTATGGAATGTGGCCGAGTTAAAATGCCTGTTCTAAGGCCCTATAACAGGGCTAGAGACGCAAAGGACTTGGAAAATTTTCTCTTCGATATGGAACACTATTTTAAAGCTGTGCGAGCCGATTCTGAAGAAGGAAAGGTTGCCATGGCTACCATGTACTTGTCTGGGGATGCCAAGGTGTGGTGGAGGACAAAGTATGACGACATTGAGAATGGTAGATGCACCATCACATCATGGAAAGAAATGAAGACAAAACTAAAGACACAATTTCTGCCAGAAAATGTCGCCTACATGGCTCGATGCCAGTTGAGAGAGCTTAAACAAGTCGGGACAATCCGAGAATATGTGAAGAAATTTTCGGAACTGATGCTCGATATAAAGGACATGTCCAAAGTAGATAGGCTCTTATGCATCCTCGAGGGATTGAAACTGTGGGCCAAACAAGAACTTCAGAGACAACGTGTGTCTGACCTAGCCACCGCTCAAGCTGCTGTTGAACGCTTGACAGACTACACTCCGGAGAGCAACCTGCTGAAGAGGGTTACCCCTCCAACCAGCTCAAGTAGCACTGGGAGTAAGAAGTCTGGGAAGTCATGGCAGGGCAAGAGTGGGGGAGAGAAGAGGACAGCAAAGTCCAGTTCTTCCAGCGACACAGATGTTACTGCAGGGAGGAAGCTGCTAGCTTGTTGGCTCTGCAAAGGACCACATAAATCAACAGTTTGCCCTTACAGAGGCAAGTTGAATGCCCTCATTGGTCAAGAAGAACAGCGCGAAGGAGAAGAGTACGCGCACATGGGCGCTGTCTGCTTGTTGAATGCTCTCAAGAAGCATGGCAAGAAAGGGAAGAAGACCCTGGGGAAGGGGCTAATGTTCGTGGATGCCACCATTAACGACAAGTTGGCGAAAAGCGTGATGATTGATACTGGCGCCACCCACAACTTCATCTCAGAACTCGAAGCCAAGCGACTAGGACTAAAACTGGAGAAAGATGTAGGCCGCATGAAAGCGGTCAACTCGAAGGCCTTGGCCACAACTGCAGTGGCTAAGGGCGTAAAAGTTAAGATCGACACATGGGAGGGGCACACTGATTTAGTGGTGGTCCATATGGATGACTTTGATGTAGTTTTGGGAATGGACTTCCTAACCGACAAAGGTGCCATCTCGATTCCTGCTACTATGAGTTTGCTCATAATGGGAGAGACTCCTTCAATGGTGCCTGCAAAGGTGATACAACCCCTGGTGTGAAGCTTCTATCAACTTTACAATTTACGAAGGGTGTGAAGAAACTGGAGCCCACTTATGTAGCGGTACCCACCGTGTTCGAAGAAACAGTGCAAGAGATTGTTCCACTTAAAATTACGAGGGTCTTGAAGATGTATGGGGACGTGATGCCAGATAAACTCCCCAAAGCCTTGCCGCCAAGAAGGGGGATTGATCACTAGATAGAGTTGGTGCCGGGAGTGAAACCTCCAACAAAAGCGACTTACAGAATGGCACCCCCTGAGCTAGAAGAGTTAAGGAAGCAGCTAAAGGAGTTATTGGAGGCAGGCTTCATCAGACTGTAAGGCGTCATTTGGCGCACCTGTGTTATTCTAGAAGAAACACGATGAGAGCTTGAGACTGTGCATTGATTATAGGGCTCTCAACAAGGTGACAGTTCGCAACACCTACCCCATCCCTCTGATCACTGATTTGTTCGACAAGCTAAGTGGAGCTAAATATTTCACAAAGTTGGACCTGAGATCGGGCTATTATCAGGTGAGGATCGTAGATGGGGATGAACCAAAGACAACGTGTGTTACTCGATATGGAGCCTTTGAGTTTCGAGTAATTCCGTTTGGGTTGACAAACGCACCTGCCACTTTCTACACACTGATGAACTAAGTATTCCACGAGTATCTAGATAAGTTTGTGGTGGTGTACTTGGATGATATCATGGTTTATAGCACCACAATTAAAGAGCATCGAGAGCACTTAGCTCAAGTGTTTTAGAAGTTGAGAGAGAACCAGCTATATGTGAAGCGCGAGAAATGCTCATTTGCACTGGAGAGCATCTAGTTCCTAGGCCACATTGTGGAACGTAGCCAAATTCGTATGGACCTGGAGAAGGTGAGGGCAATCCAAGAATGGAAAGCCCCACAAATGTGAAAGAACTACGATCTTTCCTGGGCCTAGCCAACTACTATAGACGATTTTTGGACGGCTACTCAAGAAGAGTGACAGCCTTGACTGAGATGTTGAAAAAGGGTGAGACTTGGGCGTGGACTGACAAGTGTGCTGAAGCATTCAGGAGTTTGAAGGAAGCCATGATGAAGGATCCTGTTCTTGCCTTGCCAGATGTTAGCAAGCCCTTCGAAGTACAGACGGATGCGTCAGATTATGCTTTGGGAGGGGTACTGGTACAAGAAGACCACCCGGTAGCATATGAGAGTCGCAAGCTATCCGAAGCTGAGAGGCGGTATACTGCCCAGGAGAAGGAACTCCTCGCGGTTATCCATTGCTTGCGAGTGTGGAGACATTACTTGCTGGGGTCGAAGTTTATGGTGAAGACGGATAATGTAGCTGTTAGTCATTTGCTTACCCAGCTGAAACTGACCCCTAAGTAGGCTCGATGGCAGGAGTTCGTGGAGGAATTCGACTTCCATTTTGAGCACAAGGCTGGACGCCTGAACCAGGCAGCTGATGCCCTGAGTTGCAAAGCAAAATTGGTGAATCTAAAGATCTTGGCTAGTTTGTCGACTAGCGTGGTGAACACTCCACTCAAGGAGCACATCAAAGAAAACCTAGAGAAAGACCCGGTTGTTAGAACCATCTTGAAGCTCGTGAAAGAAGGCAAAACTTACCAGTTCTGGGTGGAGAATGATCTTCTGTGGACCAAAGGGGGCCGCTTGTATGTTCCGAAAGCTGGAGATTTGCAGAAGACATTACTAAGCGAGTGTCATGACACCTTGTGGGCAGGTCATCCAGGATGGCAGAGAACGCATGCCCTTTTGAAGCAGGGATACTACTGGCCACAGATGCGAGATGATGTAGTGGAGTA
Source organism: Humulus lupulus (assembly GCF_963169125.1). Lineage (NCBI taxonomy): Eukaryota > Viridiplantae > Streptophyta > Magnoliopsida > Rosales > Cannabaceae > Humulus > Humulus lupulus. Next base: position 47,525,191 of record NC_084801.1, on the reverse strand, counting down.
CACCAAGACCTGTCTCGTCTGTCAGCAAGACAAGGTAGAAAGGAACAAGACACTTGGGTTGTTGGAGCCGTTGTGAGTCCCAAGCCGACCATGGGAGAGTGTGTCACTTGACTTTATAACCAGCCTACCGAAGAGTGGGGATTTAAGTGCGATCTTGATGGTCGTGGACAGATTCTCGAAGTACATAACATTCATCTCAGTGTCGAAGTACTGTTTGGTAGAGGAGACAACACGACAATTCTTCAAGCATATTGTCAAATATTGGGGAGTTCCCCAGAAAATTGTTAGTGACCGAGATAGGAGATTCACTAGGACCTTTTGGTCTGAACTATTCAGCCTCTTGGGGTCACAATTGAACATATCCTCGAGCTACCATCCACAGACAGATGGGCAGATAGAAAGATTCAATGGGATGTTGGAGGAGTACTTGCACCACTTTGTCAATTCCAATCAGAAGAACTAGCTGCAACTACTCGATGTAGCTCAATTTTGTTTCAACTCTCAAAAGAGTTCTTCATCGAATAAGAGCCCTTTTGAAGTTGTTAATGGACAACAGCCACTGTTGTCCTACACAGTGGATGAATACCGTGGTCGGAACCCGCGAGCCTTTCACTTCACAAAAGACTGGAAGAAAACGATAGAGATTCCCCAAGCTTATTTAGAAAAAGCATCAAGAAGAATGAAGAAGTGGGCAGATTAGAAGCGCAGACCACTGGAGTTCAAAGCAGGTGACTTAGTGTTGATGAAGCTGAGGCCCGAACAGTTGAGATTCCGAGGGGACAAAGACATCAGACTCGTTCGCAAGTACGAGGGTCTGGTCTCAATCATCTCAAAAGTTGGCCTAACTTCCTACAAAGTCGACCTACCAGCATGGATGAAGATACACCCGGTCCTTCACGACAGCAACTTGAAGTTGTATCATGAAGATCCAGCAAATCAAGAGCGCAACCAGTCAATTAGAGGAGGAGTCATCATTCAACCAAGGAGAAAGCATCAACCTGATGAAATCCTGGCAGAGAGGACGGTCACCACTAATCGTAAAAAGCATAAGGAATATCTGGTAAAATGGAAGGGGCTCGCAGATGACGAGATAAGCTGGGAGAGGGCGAAAGACTTGAAGAAGCTCACGCAAAAGATTGAAGATCTACAAGCTACTTCGTCGAGGATGCCGAAGAATTGAGTGGGGGAGAGTGTGGCATGCTGCCCCTTTGACACACCCACATGGGGCCATTTTGTAAGTGAGCATGCCTTGGTGCTTGATCATTAGTCAAGTCTTGCACCAAGCAACCTCATGGGATAGGGTAGTGGTAATTTTGTAATTATGCATATGTCTCCCAGACAAAAATCATATATGTTACTGGGAAGACCTTATATCCCTAGAAGGCTCCTTAGAGGGAGGTGACCTGGTGACATAGGGAAGCACCATGGCCACTAGCAGATAGGGGCCAAAGTTGTGTACTCCCTTGCCCTATCAAGGCTATATATTAATAAAATGATGTTTATTCATACTTGCCCTTGTATGCTTCCTTATTGCCTATGTGTTACTTGTTTGTCATCTTCGTTGGGCCATCGCGTGCAACTTGCCTTGTTGTGTGCTTTGTGTTGTGTGGACACTCCAAGGAATGACTTGCTCTGTGCTTACTCATACTTCGTTATTTCCCGCAGGTGTGTGTTGTAGGCTGACTTGCTAGCTTGGAGTGTCCGCAAGTGCCCACGTTCCGTCTACTTCGAGTACCCAAATAGCCGGCCCGTGACACGGCGCACCCCCAAGTCAGAGAGCTCCCACTGCCAGAAGGGCCACATGTGCCACGGCGCCCCCAGGCTGGGTCGCGGTGCGCCCTGCGAACCCAGAGAAAACCTGGGTTTTCTCCTCCTTCTCCTAGCCAAGAACACCTAAGTTTTACCCATAATTTTCCCTCAAAAACCTCCCTAAATTCAACACCATACAACAACAAACTCAAAATTAAACTACACATTAAAATCGCCCAACAACTTAGCAGTTATACTTCAATTACCCACTCAATTTAACCAGAATACAACACTCCAAACTCAATTCTAGTTCTGCTCAAACCCCATACTAACTCAGTCCAAGTTCTTACACAAATTAAATTACAATCTCAGAAATTACAAGTTCTTACCCCATACTAACCCTCTGTCTAAATCACCCAATCTTCAAGCCTCATCAACAACCAAGAAAATAAACCCCAAGGGTGAGAGGGAGAAGAGAAATCGTGAGGGGATGGGAGAGAGAGAGATGAAACCTTTTTCCCTTCTTTTTCTTCCTTAATTCTTCTAAAAGCTTCTGTTTTGTTTCTAACATAAAGGTTGAGTATACCCTTAGTCTTAGGAAATGACATTTTTACCCTCCCAAACATAATGACCCTTAAACTTAATCTAGGGGAAAATGGCTATTTATTCCCAATTCCCACTAATTCCTCAAGTGTTCCTAATATTTACCATTTAAATCCCATTATCTAATTAATCACCAATTATTTTCCCCAATGTCTAATAACCCTCAAATATAATTTCTAAGTTCTCGAAAATACCCCCAGGCTCCCCGAGCTGGGTATAAATCCCCGTCGTGAATATTTCGCCAAACCGCTCACCAGGACCGTCTCGAGCCATATGCTGCAAATATATCCACATAATAATGTGGTCTCAACAATTAACAAAAAATAATCACATTTATGCCCTCAACGGGCCAAAAACTATAAATATTCCCCTATAAGCTAAACAGGGCCCACATGCATATTAATACTCATAACACATGCATTCCACATATCCATATAATCATATAAGCATGCCTATACAATAATCACGCTTTAAATCATTTAAATCGCACATAAACCAATTATGCCCTCCCGGCACACTAATCAAGACACTTAAGCCTTATTAGTGATTTTGGGTAATTACAGTAACATATTAAAGTATGGAATCTTTAATGAATGGTTACTAGCACGGTTTGCTAAGCATACGAGATGCAAGTAATCTAGATTCAGATTAATGATGTGGATAGACATCTTAGTAAAAGTGTTGTATATAAAAGAGATTATATATGACATGACTGATGAGAATTAATTATCCTTATAAACTTTTCATTTGACATAAAGATTTAATTCTTATCATAATAGATGATCATTTGTAGATCAGTCTACATCCTGAGTATTCATGAACTCCTATTTGTGTTTATTGGCTCTTTTGATTCACTTGTTAAGGTCTCTTAGTATAATGAGGCTAATGAATTTTGTTTTGGAGATTCAATATCATGGATGGCTAGGAACATGAATTACAATAATGGAATCCATACTGTCCTAACATATCAAATATTGGTTCCCTTAAGGGTTAATTCTGGAACTAAACAGTTATTGAGCTCAAATCTATAATATTATTATAGATTAATTATTCGCTAGTGAATTAATGATACTTAAGGATCAAGAGGTAATTAGAAGGGTAAAATGATATTTTTGACCATCTCTAATTAATGAATCAATAAATGGAGGACATAATTACATTTATTGATTATATCAATAGACTACAAGCGAAAACTCTGTAAATATAATTCAATAAATATCTAGAGTGCAATTCCATATTTAAAGTGGAGTAATCATTGAATTAATAAAGAAGATTATTAGATTAAAGAGTTTAATTAATAATCTAGTTTATTAGAGCTTCGTATTATAGGTCCATGGTCTCCATATCACGTCTGTCCTACACTGTCAAGGGTAAGGATGTCAAAAGAAAGATTTGTAGAGAGAATGACTTAATTGCAAATGAATTAATTTTCCAAGGCAAGGAAATAATTATATGATAGTTATGGGTAATTGATTAATTATTAATTAATTAATTAACTATAAAGTTTTTATTTTGAAAAACTATAGGTTAAAATTAATATTAATCTTGTTCAGATGAATATATAGAGAGAATTAGAAATATATTATTTAGAATGTGATATTTATTTATTCTATTTAAAACATATATTTTAAGATAAAGTTAATTTTGAATTAACTGATATTTATATTGAGATAAATATATTGTCTTACAAGTTGATTAAACAAACAAATGAGAAAAATTAGGGAAACCCGAATTGATGTGGGTGCACACTCACTATACAGTGAGTGTGTGGTGCCACACACAGGGATTCCCCATCTCTGAAATTTTAATTTTGAATTTCAAATTATTTGTTTAATCAGCTATTTAATTATTCTTTTTAAATATGATTTAAATAAATAATTAAATATGGATATCAGATTAGTTTTAATTTGAATTTTATTTTTAATAAAATAAAGATTAATTAATTAGATTAATTATCTTTATAAATCTGATAGTACGATACTTTCATATATGGATTTTTATTTAAAGAATTTTAAGCGATTAAAAATTAGACTCTTTTTCTCTTTAAGAAAAACGATAGTTTTCTCAAACCTAATAACTATTCAATACATCTTCTCTCAGTCGAACATCTCTAGATCTCATGTGTTGAATACATCTAGAGAATCACATAAATCAATCTTTTGAATTCTACGTGCCCACACATGTCCTTGTGTGTTTGAGGATCAGTCTGAAAGATCAAGGTGTGAGCTTTCAGTTAACTGGATAGGAAGATCGTTGATTTTATACAGAAAGATTCAATGACACTTGATAGGCTACAAGAGGTAATCCCTGTGACAGTTAGAATCCCGTGATACGTAAGGGGAAGGACCGGGTAAAGCTATGCAATCCCACACCGCCCGGGGGAAGGTCAAGTGTGATGATTCTAAGACTGTGTAGGTATGGGATTACAGAGTTGAAGATGGCTTAAATGGATTGATGGGTACAACCTATGCCAACAAGATGCATCTTCTTTTCGGTAGCCCATCCCTTGAGAACTCCAAAGTTAAGCGTGCTTGACCTGGAGTAATCTCAAGATGGTTGACCTCCTGGGAGGTTTCCCCAGGAAGCGTGCGAGTGAGGACAAAGCACACTGGAAAGACTCGTGTTGGTTTGTAGGGCCAGTCGTCATTCCAGGAAGCATCCATAGTGACGTGGGGCGTTACAAATGGTATCAGATCCTTGACCCAGCTGAAAGTGTGGCTGACGGGGACGTCGGACTCCTAAGGGGGGTGATTGTGATAGTTAGAATCCCGTGATCCCCAGGGAGAAAGATCGGGTAAAAAGTTGTGCAATCCCACACCACCTGGGGAAGGTTAAGTGTGATAATTCTAAGACTGTGTAGGTATGGGGCTACACAGTTGAAGAAGGCTTAAATGGATTGATGGGTACTACCTATATCAACAAGATGCATCTTCTTTTCGGTATCCCATCACTTGGGAACTCCAAAGTTAAGCATGCTTAACCAGGAGTAATCTCAAGATGGGTGACCTTCTGGGAAGTTTTCCCAGGAAGCGTGTGAGTGAGGACAAAGCACGCTGGAAAGACTCATGTTGGTTGAAGCGATGATCTTCTTTTTAAATAAAAATGTAGCCACCAGAAGGACATTCTATATAGCTTGCAAAGTAAATAATTTAATCTTGTTAGGTTGTTGTAAGTCTATCCTTAGTTGTCACTAGAACAGGAAGAAGCAAATGTGGATGAATGATTAACAACTCGCGTTAATTTTGGAACTGAATGGTTATTGAGCTTAAATTTATAATACATTTATAAATTAACCATTCGCTAGTAAATTAATAGTACTTAAAGATAAATAGGTAATTAGAAGGGTAAAATAGTAATTTTGACCAATTATAATTTACGAACCAATAATTGGATGATAGAATTAAATGATATGATTATATCAATGGACTATATGATATAACTTTGTAAATATAATTCTATAATTACTATGGTTGCAATTCCATATTTATAGTGGAGTAATAATAGAATTAATAAATAAGATTGCTTAATTAAGGAGTTTAATTAATAATTTGATTTATTAGAGCTTAGAATTATAGGTCCCAGTGTCATAAACATATTTCTATATGCGCAGCGAAACACAAGTGGTGGGAACTAGTGTACAAATTTTTTTATTTAAAATTGGAACTCTTTTAAATCACAGATCCAATACACATGCATGCATTAATTGTAAACACAAATAAATATAGATTTACTAACCAATTGTAGTCTATCAAGTGTCATTGCTTTCTTTTAGTATAGGATTACGAACATCCAATCCAAGAGCTCCAAACTCAACCACTGTAACGCCCTGGATAGCCAAGACCGTTACACTGTGTGTTTATAAAGTGCCAGACTTGCTAATCAAGTCATTTAAATAAAATCGTGTTATTGAAACTATTAAGGAACTAGGGTTAAAAGCGTTTTGGTCTCAAAAGCCACACTTTCATTAAAAAGTATTATCTGTTACATGGGATCCCAAAAATATTAAGTTCAAAGACCGTTTGCAAAAGACTCAGGGTTTATATACAACAACCGGCCATGCTAAGGCAAAACTAGTAGTTAGGTGATCCCTGTTCTGGTCCACTCCTCGATCATGGCGGTCGAACCGCTGGATATGTACATTCCACCTCGGAGCTCTCCACCTCAGGCTTGGTCCAGCTATCCCTTGCCTTTACCTGCACCACGTAGCACCCGTGAGCCAAGGCCCAGCAAGAAAGCACAACAGTAACAGAGCATGAACAACTAACAGACAAGTCAACATCTCATATTGCATCACATAAACTCAGATATATCATCAATCAGTATAATCAAGTATTCCACATACTAGGCACTTCAGTTCACAATATACACAATTCACAAACGATAACCAGGGCTAGCGCCCTCAGGCTGCTCCCTCCGTTATCCCGTTGTTCTTGGTTCCCAGTGGCCAATCCGCGCCCTATGCGCTAAAATCATGTACGGCACTCTTAGACCGCTATTACATGTCCCATGGCGTAATACCAACGTTGACACGATATAACTTTCGGGAGCAATTAGTCCCATCACAATCACACAACCGGGTGCAGTTTTCTTACCTTTCAATTTACTAGTTTCCGATGCCACGAAGCCGCGAGCAAGGTCCTCTACCGCAAGCCTCTCCAAAGACCTAGTCACAATGCAAATGAAACATCCTTTGTCACTAATCAATCCAAAACTACTTCCCGGAACCAATCCCACACTCTCGGAACCCCCAAATCCCTAAAACAATGCACCGAACCCCCGGAGCAAAGGCTCAAAATTGCAAAATCCCATGTCCTGAAATTGGCCTAGCGCCGCGGCGCCCAGCAAGTCAGAGAGCTTGCTCTGCCCAGAAACGGCCTCGCGCCGCGGTGCCCAAGAACAGGGCCGCGGCGCTCCTTCGCGAACCCAGAATTCTGGGTTTTCCATTACGTTTTTCCCGAACCCAAATCACAAAAAATCACCCCAAACTCATACCTAAGCCCCAAAACCAACTCAAAACCCCAAATAAACCTTTCAACAACCTACAAACATTATAATCTAGCTCAGTTATATAACCATTCACAGAATTCACACTTAAATTTCAGGCTCAAACACTTAAACCAAGACTTGAGAAAAGTACAAACCAGACCTCTAAATCCCTAAATCATAACAGCTACAAGATTGCAAACATGTTTAATACCCTTACCTCAATCAGAAATTCAACTTGAGCTTCCTCCAATCCAAGCTTTAAACTGAGTTTCCCCTTGACAAACCAGCTGAATTTTCATGCAAAACAAGCCATGGCTATCTTTCAATTCCTTCCAAAATCAAATTCAGAACTTAACAAAACAGGGACCAAATCCTTACCTCAGTATAAACCTTGATATGTGCTTGATTCCACACCCTTAAGCCCCTTTACTAGCCTCAAAGAACACAGCTCAACTCCTCTTCCACTTTGCCTTCTAGGTTCTTGATTCTCCCTTTCCTTCTTGATCTTTCTAGCCTTCCAAGTCTTAATTTCAGTTATACTTAGCATAAAAGAATCGTGTATATCCTTTTCCCTCAGCCAAAGCCATCTATACCATTGCCAAAAGACTTCCTTATCCCTCCACTAATATCCCTTTCTAACTAAACCCCAAGGGCACTCTTGTCCTTTTACTTACTTTACAATTCTACCACTTTTCCAACAAAACCTGTTACTCTCTATAGTTACTAATAGTTACACAAGTTACCATTTTACCAGTTACCATTATCTAGCTTTCTAGGACCATCTCGGCACGTGCATCACATTGATATCACCACACCCACGTGGTACAAATCACATAACATAATTATCACATAACATAATACACATAGTCATATAACATGCTTTAAATCATAATTATGCATCGTAATCATTAAAATCACACATAGTTCCCATTATGCCCTCCAGGCACACTAATCAAGGCCCTTAAGCCTAATTAGTGAATTTGGGTCGTTACAACCACGATCTTCCAAAACGTTTTCTACACCTCAAAATGTGTGTGGGCACATAGAGAAATTGTAACGACCCAAATTTGCTAATAATGCTTAGGGCCTTGATTAGCGTGCCTGGAGGGCAATAAGTGATTTATTGATATACTATGTGAATTTATGTGAATATGTGATTAGAAATGCATGTTTAGTTGAATTAAATATGCATGTGGACCCCGTGTTGATATTAGGGGCATGTCTATAGTTTTAGCCCGTTGAGGGCGTAAATGTGCTAATTGTTATAAATGCGATATACTTGTGATATATCTGTGTAGCACGATTCGAGACAGTCCTTGGGAACTGTTAGCCAGAAAGTCACAACGGGGTTGAGAATTCAACTCGGGGCGAGTCGAGGGGTATTTCGGGTATTAGGTGTTTTAATGTTTTATCGGGTTATGGAAATATATTTGAGGTTAGAATGTTTAGGTGGGGATATTGGGAAAATTTATTATTTTGGCCTCAAGGACTCAACGGGATTTAGTAGATGACTAAATTGCCCTTGGGTCAATCAAGGATAGAGGTTAAGCTTAAGGGGCAGCTTGGTCATTTGGCAGGGATATTATTAGATTTATATAACTTAAGAAACTGTTGGAACTAAGTAAAGGAAACAACTCTCAGTTCTTCATCTCTAGGTTGGTTCAACATTTCCTCCTTTGGTGCATGAGTTTGGGAGACTCTAACCAGAAATCTAAGGCTTGGAGCTTGAAAAGGGTGAGCTTTGAAAGTTGAGGAGCAAGTGAAAGCTAGGAATCATCAGATGAGGTAAGGAGTCTAACTCTAAAACCCCTTGAGATTCAGTTGAATTATAGCTAGAACTATAAGCTGCATGTGAACTAGAATCTTGAGCTAAGTTTGGTTGTGGGCTGAGTATTATGACTGTTTTGAACTTGTTGTGGAGCTTAGATGGTGTGGTAGGGAGGTTCAAGCTTAATTTTGGGTTTAAGTGTTGGGTTGAGGTGATTTTAGAAGGGTTGTCTCAATGGAAATGCAGGGAAAAATGGTGGTTTTCTGGGTTTGGAGGGAAGGGTCGCGGCCCTAGGAGAGGCATGCCGCTGCCCGTGTGCACGCAAGGCTTGGGGAGACCACTGATCATGGGGCGTGCCGCAGCGCTTGGCCAAGCATGCCGCGGCTCGTTTAGCCTCTGTTTTGAGGCAAGCCGCAACCCTTAAGGGGTTGGGTCGCTGCCCTAGTTTAAAATGCAGGGTGTTCTGTGGGTTTTGACATGGAAAATAATTTTTAAGGCTCAGGATGGATTTTATCACCCGGATTGATAGAATTCAAGGTTCCAGGGACTAGAATTATGACCCAAAGCTATTTGATGGAATAGAACTTGATGGGTGGAAATTGTTAACGCGTTGTGACTAGGGTTTTGGCGAGGCTCGGACTAGGGAAATGTGCTTGGGACATCGGTGCTTGGAAAGTTTAGGACACAGGTTAGAAAATTACTGTTCCCATAGAGCTTGTGTTGCAGGGCTCAGCCCTATATGATTGGGTTGCAGGGCATGGCCCTTTGATTGAATTTGTATACGTTTAAATATATGTTTAGTTATACTATGTGTGTATATAAATGATGGAACGGCAATGGCCAGGAACGACGAAGGCCGGGAACGGAAAAGGCCGAGAACGACAAGGGGCCGGGAGCAGCGTTTAGCGCGCAAAGTGCAAGTTTCCATGGCGAGACCCCAAGGGATACCTGGGATATCCTTACGGTATAGACCGCGAACCCAGGGCCTGGTAAAGCGAATGGGACGGCATGGTCGTACGTGTATAGCCTGATGATGACATGTTTATATGTTAAGTGTTTGACATGCATATATGTTATCTGCTTGTGGGGGTTTTCTTGCTGGGCTTCGGCTCACGGGTGCTCTATGGTGCAGGTAAAGGCAAGGGGAAAGTCGATCAACCTTGAGTATGGCGAGCGTGACGAGCGGCGCGTACATGCCTGGTCTTCCTGGCTGCCACGACCAGGGGTGTTTTCGGGAGATGATTGTACCAAACTTGATTTTGTCATTTAGTCGACTTTGTTTATATTTTGAGTTGTAAATATTTCTATTCAATGTTTTTGGGATCCCAAATGTTAAATGCATTATAATTTTCAATGAATGGTTTATTCTCATGTTTATGACTCTAATTATGGTTTTATTATACTTTTGACCCAAAACCTCGATTAGTGAGCTAATTGCACATTTTAAACTCACCTGGTAACGACTCTAAGGCAGTAGGGCATTACAGAAATAGAGATTTATATTTTGTGATTCACAAAATTTTCTCAACACATGAGATCTTGGAATAGGCTTAGAAAAATCAGTTTATCTTTTATGTAGAGAAAAATGTATCAGTATATTTCTCTCTGAGTGAATGAGCGTATGTTAGAAAAACTGATTAATATCTTAATTACTATTAAAACAAAATATAATAGCTTATATTCTCTTTTTAAATTAATTAGTTATCATTTTATTAAATAAAGATATCTCAAATCAAATTTAAAATATTTTCATTAATAAAATAATTAATTAAATAAAAGATCCAACAACTTAGTCAGAGACTCTTGTTACACGCCAACTACTGTTCTGCACTGTAGTTGGCATGTGACACTTGCCCAATAACAGAGCATGTGTCTTAACTACTTTTGTTTAATTATTATTTAAAAATAATCCTCACATTATCTTTTAAATAAACTTATTTATTCAAACTTATATTCGTAGAAAATAACTAATAACCTCATAACCAAATTTAAATTTGAGTTATCTTTTATAATTAATTATTTGAATAAATAACAAATCCTAATTCAAATCTAATTTAAACAATCATATTTATTTTTCACACTCAAATAAACATAATTTAATTAATTGAAATAATTAAATTTTATTTTATTTTTGATATAATTTCAAAAATCATATAAATTATTAATGTATTATTTTATTTAAGAAATTTTGAAAATAAAATAAATAAATTAATCTCAATCATCATATAATTACATATTTGACTCGAAGAACAAATTTCTTCCTAATATGTCATTTTACAATTTTACCCTTGTTTCAACTCTTTCCTTGAATAGTGCTGATAGAGCTATCCTAGGGACCTATAATTTCAAGCTTCAATAAATTAGGATTATTAATTAACTCTTTAATATAATAATCTACTTTATTAATCTCAATATTACTCCACTATAAATATGATATTGAGCTCTTGTAATTATAGACATTTTGTTTACTGAGTACTTTGTAATAAAATATCAATTTATATAATCATACATACAAAATAATCTTCTCTTAATAGTTCATAATTAATGTGAGAATTATATTGTCATTTTACCCCTTTAATTATATATTGTTTCCTTAAGTACCATCAACTTTACTATAGCGAACCGGTTTTTTTTTATTATTTTAATTGTTTGATTATTATAAAACATTTGAATTATTGTTTTGTGTGAAATATGATTTATTGGTTTATTGTGTAATGTTTGTTTTATTATTAGTGTTACATTTTACTAGGTGTGACAAATTATGTGATTAAAATATGTTGCATTTTTTTGATTAAATGTGCGTGTGTTGAATTTGTATGTGTGTGTGTGTGGATATTTGTTTTTATTTTTATTTCATTTAAATTAAGAAAATAAAAGGGAAAAAGAATGTTAGTTGTCATCTTTTGGGATAAGATGACAAGACTTATCTATTGGATTATGGTCACATTTGGATAGGGTTTAAGTGAAGTGTAAAGAGAGGAAATGTGGGATTTAGGCTTATTTGGTGGGATATGATTTGAGCTTTCACACTTAGGTTCTTTTCTTAGGGTTAGGTCACTAGGGGTTATAAATAGAAGCATGTGAGCCTTGGAAACCCTTTGCTGTGTGGTTACCGAAATTGAGAGAGAAAACAAGAGGGGAGTGCATGAAAATGAAAGGGAAAAAAGAGAGAAAGAATGAGAGAAAGAACAAGAAGAGGATGTTGGTACTAAATTATCAAATCAAATGTATGCAGCGGAATATATGGACACATTTTAATAAATATTAATACCAGCCAGGATTATACACATATATAAATATTAAATCACAAATTGAAACTGATTAGATATTTTCATTTAATTAGTTATTTAAATCATACTTAAAAAGAATAATTGAATAACTCATTAAACAAACTTATTTGAAATTCAAAATTCAAATCCTAGGGATAAAAATCCTTGAATTAGGCACCACACACTGTACTGTACAGTGTGTGTCGCCCAGCCCTATTAGGGTTTCCCTAATTTTCTCATTTGTTTATTTAATCAACTTTTAAGACACTATGAATATACCAACATAAATATCAGGTAATTCAAAATTAACATTATCTTAAAATATCAATTTTAAATTAAATAAATAAAAATCATATTATAAATAAGATATTTATTATTCTATCTCTTTATATTAATCCAAACAAGATTAATATTAATTTTAACCTATAGTTTTTCAAAATAAAAACTATATAGTTAAATAATTAATTAATTCACAATTAATCAATTACCCATAATTATCACATAATTATTTCCTTGCCATGGAAAATTAATTCCTTTGCAATTTAGTCATTTCTCTTTACAAATCTTTCTTTTGACATCCCTACCCTAGACAATGTAGAACAAAGGTGTTCTGGGGACCATGAACCTATAATACGAAGCTCCAATAAACCAGATTATTAATTAAACTATTTAATATAATAATCTTATTTATTAATTCCATGATTACTACACTATAAATATGAAATTGCACTTGAAGTATTTATAGAATTATATTTATAGAGTTTTCTTTAGTATTCCATTGATATAATCAATATATGTAGTTCTGTCCTCCATTATTGGTTCGTTAATTAGAGCTGGTCAAAATTACTGTTTTACCCTTCTAATTACCTCTTGATCCTTAAGTACCATTAATTCACTAGCGAATAATTAATCTATAATCTAATTATAAATTTGAGCTCAATAACTATTCAGTTGCATAATCAACCCTTAAGGGAACCAATATTGATCATTTAGGAAAGCAAGGATTCCATTATTGTATTTCATGTTTCCAGCCATTCATGATATTGAATCTCCAAAACAAAAGTCATTAGCCTCATTATTCTAAGAGACCTTAACGAGTGAATCAAAAGATCCAATAAACATAAACAAGAGTTCATGAATACTCAGGATTTAGATTGATCTACAAATGATCATTTATTATATGATAAGAATTAAATCTTTACGTCAAACGACAAGTTTATAAAGTTAATTAATTCTCATCGGTCCTGTCATATATAATCTCTATTATATTCAACACCATTACTAAGATGTCTATCCACATTAGTAATTTGAATCTAGATTACTTGCATCTCGTATGCTTAGCAAACCGTACTAGTAACCATTCATTAAAGATTCCTTACTTTAATATGTTACTGGCTATTTTATTCATTATATATGATCTCAATTCTCTCGTACTAATACTCGATCATATTCTCGTGAATGAATAAGGAATTTTCTTGATATTAGCATATGATTAATGCAAACAATAATTATAACATTCAAATATAATAAAACCGTCATTTTATTTAAATTCAATTAAATGTCTTTACATGCTTTTAGGGCATTAATCTTAACAATCTCCAACTTTCCCTCAATGCAAGTGAGGCATCTCCCTTAATCCCATATCGCGCACGTGACCCATGAACAACTTTGCAGGAAGTGTCTTGGTAAACAGGTCAGGCACATTCTGTTCTGACCCTATTTTCATAACAGTCACATCACCTCGGTATACATTCTCTCTGACCAGATGGTATTTCCTTTCTATATGCTTCCCTCTCTTCTGACTTCTCGGTTCCTTGGAATTAGCTACTGCTCCAATGTTGTCACAATACAAGATTAGTGGCTTATCAATATATCTTGAACAACTTCTAGATCAGTGTAGAAATTCGTCAACCAAACCACATCCTTAGCTGCTCCACAAGCCGCTATGTATTCAGATTCCATGGTTGATTCAGTTATGCTAGATTGTTTAATGCTTCTCCAGACAACAACTCCTCCACCAAGAGTGAACACTGACCCAATTGTCTATTTTCAACTGTCTTTTTCTAATTGGAAATTAGAATCAGTGTATCCAGTAAGGTTTAGCTCACCCCATTAATATACTAGCATGTAGTCTCTTGTTCTCCTAAGATACTTGAGAATGTTCTTTACTGCAATCCAGTGTTCCAAACCATGATTTGATTGATAACGACTTACAATCCCAACCACATAACATATGTCGGGCTTAGTACACAACATAGCATACATAAGAATCCCAACTGCTAAAGCATATGGATACTTTCTCATATCCTCTTCCTCCTAAGGTTTCTTAGGACATTGTTCCTCGGAGAGAGCAATTCCATGTCTAGTCGATAATTGACCTTGCTTGGAATTCTCCATAGAGAATCTTTCAAGCACCTTATCTATATAATTAGCTTGAGAAAGTGCCAAGAACTTGTTCTTCCTATCCCTTATGATTTGGATTCCCATAAAATAGCTCGCCTCGCCCAAATCTTTCATTTGGAATTTTTTTGCTAACCACTTTTTCAAGTTTGACAATGTCTCTACATTGTTCCCAATGAGAAAAATGTCATCAACGTAAAGAACTAAGAAAACCACCACTTTTCCTTTGATGTATTTATACAAACATGCTTCGTTGACATTCAATTTAAAGCCATATGTTTTAATTATTTCATCAAAAGTGATATTACAAGATCTAGATGCTTGGTTTAATCCATAAATGGATTTCAGCAACTTGCACACCTTTTGATCTTCCCCTTTCTTTATGAACCCTTCTAGTTGTACCATATATGTAACGCCCTGGATAACCAAGACCGTTACACTGTGTGTTTAAAATAGAGTTTAATTCGCTAAACAAGTAATTTGAACATAAATGTGTAATTGAAGACTAAGTCAAGGTCAAGTATTAAAAGATTTGGTCAAAAAAATTATTATTTTTCATTAAAAAATTAAGTTTATACACGGGATCCCAAAATCAGTTTACAGACTCATAAAAGACAAATAGAATACAATTTGGTCATCCTACGAGGCAAAACAGGGTTTGACCCTAGTTCCTCCCACGCTATCCCAAACGTGGCGATCGAGTAGGCCGCATATGTACACACCGTCCTTGAAGCTCTCCAACTCATGGTTGGTCCCGCTATCTCCTTCCTTACCTGAACCATGTAGCACCTGTGAGCCAAGGCTCAGCAAGAAAACATAAACCGGCATGCACAACTAGGAAACGATATAAAAATAGTAAATATAACGGTGGGATATAAATGATCAACCAGTCAATAAAAATGCTTAAGTGTGAACCACACTTCTGTTTATGGTATAGTATCCAGGCCCGACGCCTTTAGGCCAAGTTCCCTGGTCTCTTAGCCGACCTCGACACCCTTAGGCCAGGATGCCTTCTGTACGCTTGTTATCAGCCCCCAACACCCTTAGGCCAACCTGTAAACACATATAATCACAAGTATACATTGCATAGCATATAGTCAATGGAAACATATACAAGCATGCCCATCAAAATATTCCTAGTTACATATATGTTCATATTCATAATATATTCATATAAGGATGTTAAGCCCCCATCATAACTCGGGTGTTGTTTTCTTACCATAGGTCCCGAACAGCTAGCATATGACAGCCCCGAGCATGATCCCTAGTCATGAACCCTTGCTGTATAACCTAATCACAATGAAGAAATGGATAACCATTAAGATCCTAAACCAATTAAAAGCTTTGGAATAATATACGAGCCTGCGGGACCTCAAATTCTACTAAACTAGGCAGTAGAAATCATCTCGAGTGCTTAGGTTTAGATCCCCGAGCCTTAAAACCAATTCTGGTTAGGGCTGCCTAGGCGGGCCACGACCTGGCCCTGAGGGTCGCGGCGCGCCCAAGAGACAGAAAGCCCCCCAGGCTCCTGGGGCCACGCGGGCCGCATCACCCATGAATAAGGTCGCAACGTGGCCCCGCGAACCCAGAAAACCCAGTTTCCTTTTGTGTTTTTCCCCAACTCAAAGCCACAGAATTCAACCTAAACATGTTCTAGAGCCAAAATTGAGTCTACAACTCTCTATAATTCCTTATAATTAGCACAAACAACCTAGAATCCTTATCAAATCCTCAATCGAAATCAGATCCAAAGCTAGAGCTAAACTTAGCCAAAACACTATCCAAACCTATAGATCACAAAAAAAAAAAAAAAAAACCAAGTTATAGAATCTACCTCAAATATGATTTGATCCTTGAGCTAGTCCTTAAATACTCCTAGCTTGATCCCTCAACTGCTACTTGTCCATTCCTAGCCTCAATTCTTCAAATTTTCCCAGCTTAAGCCCAAGCTTTCTTCAAGGACTCCTCTAGCTTCATTGCACACCAAAAGGAGAGAGAGAGAGAGAGAGAGAGAGAGAGAGAATCGTGAGAATAGGAGAGAGAGAGAGAGAGAGAGAGAGAGAGAGAGAGAGAGAGAGAGAGAGCTGGGAAGTGTTCTATTATCTTCCAATCAAAACCTGATACTTTCCATTTATATCTCTAAGTTAAAATGTCCAAAATACCCCTTAAACTAACCCAGCCTCCTAATTGCCCTTAAGTGTAAAACGGTCATTAACCCCAATTCCTGCTAATTCCTCAAGTCATCCTACAAACTCCCAATTAATCTCGCCATGCCCAACTAACCACCAAACACTTACCCATTACTCGATAAATCCCAAATATACATTAAACGTCCCAAAATACCCCTAGCCTTGCCTCGAGCCGGGTATTGAACCCCATTGTGACTATCCCACTAACCTGCTCACTAGGACTGTCTCGAGTCGTATACTGTAAATATATCCACATAATAATGTGGTCTCAATCATTTAAACACATATAATAACATTTATGCCCGCAATGGTCCAATATTACAAATATGCCCTTATTATAAAAAATGGGCCTACAAGCATATTTAATACAGATAAGCATGCATTTAAATTCCTATTATCTTATAAATAATATATGTCACGTAGTCACACATTTATCCAATTAATGCAACATGTAAATCCCATTATGCCCTATAGGCACTATAATCCAGGCACTTAGTCTTAACAGTAATAACAATATATCTTACCGCCTAACGATCCAAGAACAAATAGACAAACAACAGATGCAATGCCAATAAGCATGGCAACACATAATATGCTCATTCATGGTGCTAATAAGCACTTCCTAATATCCATCAACAAATAACAATGCACATAAACATATCCAAACATTTACGCAAGTGTAACATGGCTAAAAAGCATGTTCTTTAATCCCTGCAAGTGTTAACAGTGCTAATAAGCATTTCCTGGCCTATTTACAAATAATATTGTTCATAAGTGGTTCCTTTGCATTCACAATCAGTAACAATGCTAATAAGCACATTCTATATCATTCATGTAGTAGTCAAGGGCCAGGCCCTATCAGATTATCTCATGCTTCCTAAACAGGCACTTACATAAGGCATTCATATCATGTTTAAGCAGTTAAACACATAACCACATAATAGTTACCAAACCCTGAGTCGAGCTTGTCTTTAGTGGCTAGTGTACATGCTCAGCCAGTCTTCAAGAACCCTTAAACATTGGCAGCTCTGATATCAAGTTGTAACGCCCTCCTAATCAAGGACCGTTACATTATGCACTTTAAATTGTGTCAGACTTACTAATAAAGTCATTTGGTTATAAACATGTAACTAAGGTTAACGTCAAAGGTTAGGGTTAAAATTTTTGGTCAAAGGAACTGTTGACTTTTACAACCAAACTCTTAGAAAAGGTGTACATACATCAAAATTACAACCGCCCGACGTAAGCGGCAAAATCAGGGCTACAACCCTAGTTCTTATGAGATATCCTCGGTCATGGTGGACAAGCAGCCGCATATGTACATGCCGCCACCGAAGCTCTCAAACTCATGGCTGGTCAAGCTTTCCTTTTCCCCTAACTGCACCACAAAGCACCCGTGAGCCAAGGCTCAACAAGAAAAGTTAAACATGTGCATATACAAGGGTAATAATCTACTTATATCGACATACAATCATAAATAAATGATCATTAGACCATTTTGGGGCCGCTGCTCTAAACAGTTGACCTTAAAGTCAACCCCGGGGCCCTATCCCCTAGCTATGTGACCATAGAGTCACCTAGGGCCCTCGCCCTTAGCTCTGGGTAACTAGCCATAGAGCTAGCCAAACACTTTTGTTTTCCATTGACCATTGGGTCGCCCTACGTAATAGTACATTGCTGGTTTAGGCCTAAGCCTTTCGACCAGCGTGCAGCGCGCTATTGCCATCCTTGACTAATAAGTCAAGCCCCGATCCAGCTATTCAAATATCAATATAGAAACAGATATGGATAGGCATACCTCAACAAGACAAACACGGATCCCAATTCCGCCCTAAAACAATAATTCAATCATCATAACTATTTTAATATCTTCCCAGCAACAAAACCCAACTAAAATCTAGATTAAAAATCCACAAAAAATGAAACTCTCATACTTGAGCCACAAGCTTAAGTACACCTCAAACTTTAAGGAAAACAAGGCAGAAATCAATCTGAAACAAGGATTAAGGTATTACCTTAGCTATGAATGGTGATCCCCTAGCCACAAGCTATCCAAATTCTAATCCCGAGCCTTCAATTCCTTAGTTTCCAGCCAAAATCTACTTAGTTCTTCAAGAAATTACTTAGGGAAGCTGAGAGAGAAGAGAGAGAGAGAGAGAGAGAGAGAGTAGGTTCGGTGAGGTGTTTAAGTGTTTATGTTTTTGTTTCCTTGAGGCTTAAATGACTTAAGCTAATCCTGAGGCTCGGGGTACCAAAAATGTCCCCGAGGGCAAAATGGTCAAAATCCCCAGAATTCTCTCCTAATCTTGCTAACTCCAAATATATCCTCAATTATTCATTCCCATTACCCGATAACCCAATTTAATGCCAAATACCTAAAATACCCCTTGACTCACCCCGAGTTGGGTATTGGGTCTCGTTGTGACTTTCCCGTTAACTGCTCCCTAGGATCATCTCGTGCCGAGTAACCCAAATAAACCCACATAATAATGTGGTATCTCACATATATCACATATATGAACATATATACAATTATGCCTATAACGGACTAACTTACGAAAGTTTCCCTTCTAATAAGAAACGAGCCCACATGCATATTTAATATCCTTAAACAAGCATAACTAGTTATATTATCATATAACTCACATAATCACAATCAAATATATCACATAAGCATATAATTCCATATATTGCAATCCTGGCCCCCCCTAATCAAGGCCCTAAGCCTTATTAGGTAATTTTGGGATGTCACAGAGGTAGTACAATACTTGTCCAAAATCTTTACCTCAACGCCAGTTTCTATTGAATTACTCATCCGATCTTCATAACTTAACCCATTCATACTAAAATAATAGGATTCTTAATCATTCCCACAAGATCTCCTCCTTGAACTTCATTGTCCTTAGAGTTACATCTGCTAACTATCAACTGCATATACTATACCAATCTTGGTCGTTACTTTGTCTGACCTTACTGTAATCCATGGCGTCCTATCCAACTGGCATAGATCATTCCCATTTAGGATGTCAGTTTCTATGTGAATTTTCTCTATGCAATCAAAGGTTTCCAATTTGCCTCACCCATTAATTCCATCTTGGGCCTTAGTCTCATGATTATTCTTCTATGAGTGATCAAACACTTTAATTCTTTATACTAACACACACACATTGGTGTTCCATAGGTGTCGTCACTGCACCCCTAACCGAAGCTATCTGGCATTACCGTCAATTTAAAGCCCCACATAGAAAATTTGTGTTCTTATCCCTTCATCTACCGTGAAGTACGAACAGTCATTCCTTTCAGTTTGTACACGGGCGCAGCCTAGTCTTCGACGCACCACCCTAAATTTCCATGTCTTAAGCAAGTACAATATATCCATCATGCCATTTTCCTGTATCAGTCCATCCCAAAATCCGGTATGAAACTATTCATTCAGACAAACTTAAGGTTCTTTTGTTACCTCAATCTTGGGTATAGTTGTCTTCGAAGATGCTTCAAGTAATAGCAAATGTGTCTTATCGGTCTCTCTGTACTTCTCACCCCACAGGCGTTATTGAGTAATTTCTTTGTGGCTTCTAGCTGAATTCCTTCATACATGATCCCACCACTTCCTATAACGTGACCTTGAATGTCCTTGGAGAAATTAGAGCTTACATCTTCTAGAACTTTACCTATAATCCAACCTCCTTAGTCTTGGTATCATCAATGAAGTGGTCATTCGCATTCTGCTTCTAACTGGAAGTAGACCAACCCATCCCTATTCAATCTAAATATGGCTTGTCCTTGTCGTTCCTGTACTCTCTTTGCTTGTTAAACTTACCTATGATGTTGGAGCATTAGTCAGTTAAGAGCCCTCACAGATAATCCATCACACCCTACTTGGTGCAAGAAGTAATTCCTAAAATGTCTTTTTCCTTGATCCTCAGCTGGTAATAATCAGATCGAAGATCAATTCCTGAGAACATTGTCGTATCTTGCAATCGGGCAATTGAACCCTTCATACTTAACAAACGGTGTCGACGTGTCCCATGATGAGATGCTTCGTTTGATCAATCCTCCAATTGAATACCTCTTCAACTGAACCATTAATTCTTCCTACTGAGCTAATACCATTCTTCATGATGTTCCTGATACCGATTCTATTCACACCTTAATCTTGTCGCGTACTAAACGATTCCTGGTACACCCATATGAAACCTTACTGGCCAATCCAGTTTCCATTTAGTCTAACTAATATATTCCAAATGGTACCTACCACAATATCTAGGCATCCCGTAGACACACCCGGGTCCTTCCCTTTCAAATCCTGACGTTACTATCATCTCTTGCAATCAATGGTTGTCCCTTATTTAACCGATTAATCCCTACTCATGATCATATCATATTGTTCATATAAGGAGATCAAACAACTCTACTGTAAACCTTTTGCCAATAGTACTCTAACCCTTCTCTTGGAAGTTACCAACTTTTCCCAGCAGGCACTAATATCTCACGCCCCATGGCGTGGCAACTCAAAAGTATGTGCCTCAAATCTATGTCTCTTCTGGGAGATTCATAGCACCAACTCATTTAGTTCATTATATCAAAAGAAACGAGAACTAAAAAGTTAACTAGTAGCCTCCAAGGGACTAGCCCCATGCTCTGGCTGTACCAAGGTGGGCCTTTAAACTAGGGTCGAGTAATTTATACTCCTCGGTTCTTCCAACTTTGATTTTGGGAAATATTTCCTGACATGCCCAATCTTTCCACATAAAAGACATGCCTTCACTCAACGTCCTCCCAGATGGCATCTCCTACACCTGGCGCATACTAGATTATTTCACTAGGCCTCAAAACTGCTCTGGTGACCATCCTGTAAACCATAAACCCTCATGTCAAGTCCAGGAGTAGTAAAACTATCAGGGGTCCTTTTCCAGCTATTGGGCATCTACACCCACCTGATCCCATAAATGGGAATACCATTTCCTGAGCTTCCTGCCCTATGACACTCTCACTCCATATCTCACCTCTTGCGTCTTCTATAACGAGGCCCTCCCTACTGCCCGAGCATTGATAGAAATCTCATGGGCTGGGGCCATATCAAAGTTTAGTCCTCAAATGAATCGTTCTTTCTGGGCCCCATTCGCTGGTACATAAACAAAAGTGAATTGGCCAACCCATCATACTTATTGACATACTCTATCACTTTCTTACCATCCTGAACCAAGTTTGTAAACCCATTGATCTTTGCGGTTCAGACTGCATCACAATAGTCTATTTCGCCGAATCACTATCTAAATTCCTCCCAACCCATCATAGCAAAATTTGGGGTCTAGGGTACTACTTTCCATCGCGTCCGGGCATCCTCCTGCCGCATACGCGTGGCGCAACCACTCTATCATCGCCTACCACTCCCATATAGTCGTGGATGGAGCTAATCATGTCCATCTATTTCTTAATTTTGAACAAACCCAAACTTCCCTCAGAATCTGAAGGATAATGCTTCTAGAGTCTTTCACACATTAACTCTTATCAGTTTCCACCCGCAGGCTGAACCAACACTGGTGCCATTACTGTCAAGATATACGAGGCCGCGTTCCTTGACGGAACCCGCTGTCTCACCCATCTAATCTCCTGACTCTAATCTAACTATCGTACTTGCATATTAGCAAACATCTACTGTGAATTCTAGGGGAAGATGGAGGATTCCGACCATAACAATCATGTGCAACCTCCCATACTAAAGATATCAGGTCCAATTAACTACCTTGAATCCATCCTTTCTGAATTAGTCCGAAGTCACTGACTTAACTCCTCAGCCCTAATATTCATATCTAGAATCATCCCATGGGCAGGTCCAAAAAGTCACAATAATCACACACATAATATACATATCAAAACACAAATCTACATTATTCATACATTAACTATCATATCCCATTTCCACCAATTACATTCACACACATCATTTTCTTTCTATACTAGCACACAGATAAGGCACATAGGTTCAATTTAAACAGCTAATCACATAATCATGTCATTAAGTACCTAACCGTGGGTCGAGGTTATCATTAGCGACGAGTGTACACGCCCAGCCAGTCTTCAGGAACCCATAAACCTAGACCGCTCTGATACTAAGTTGTAATGCCCTGGATAACCAAGATCTTTACACTGTGTGTTTAAAATAGTGTTTAACTCGCTAACCAAGTCATTTGAACATAAATGTGTAATGGAAGACTAAGTCAAGATCAAGTATTAAAATATTTGGTTAACAAAATTATTATTTTTCTTTAAAAAATTAAGTTTATACACGGGATTCCAAAATTAGTTTACAGACTCATAAAAGACAAATATAATACAATTTGGTCGTCCTAAGCGGCAAAATAGGGTTTGACCCTAGTTCCTCCCAAGCTATCTCGACTGCGATGATCAAGTAGGCCGCATATGTACACACTGCCCCTGAAGCTCTCCAACTCATGGCTGGTCCCGCTATCTCCTTCCTTACCTGCACCACGTAGAACCGTGAGCCAAGGCTCAACAAGAAAACTTAAACTGACATGCACAACTAGGCAACAATATAAAAATAGTAAATATAAATCATCAAACTCAATTAACGATATTATATAAATAATCAACCAGCAGTAATATTCAATTCAATCAAGTATGTAAATCAAGATCATCAGTCAATAAAATTGCTTAAGTGTGAACCACACTTCTGTTGATGGTATAGTATCCAGGCCCAGCGCCCTTAGGCCGAGTTCCCTAGTTTCTTAGCCAACCCCAGCACCCTTAGGCTAGGATGCATTCTGCACGCTTGCTATTGGCCCCCGGCACCCTTAGGCCAGCGTGTAAACACATATAATCACAAGTACACATTGCATAACATATAGTCAATGGCAACGTATACAAGCATGCCCATCCAAATATTCCCAGTTACAGATATGTACATATTCATATAAGGGGGTTTAAGCCCCAATAAGAACTTGGGTGCAGTTTTCTTACCTCAGGTCCCGAGCAGCTAGCATATGACAACCCTGAGCACGATCCCTAGTCATGAGCCCTTGTAGTATAACCTAGTCACAATGCGGTAATGGATAACCATTAAGATCATAAACCAATTAAAAGCTTTGGAATACTATACGAGCCTCTTAGACCTTGATTTCTACTAAATTAGGCAGTAGAAATCATCCTGAGTGCTTAGGTTTAGATCCCTGAGCCAGCCTAAGCCTTAAGACAAATTCTGGTTACGGCTGCCTAGGCAGGCCGCGACCTGGCCTTGAGGGTCGCGGCGCGCCTCCAAGACAGAGGCGCCAGACCCCAATCCTTACAAGCATGCGGGTCGCGACCTGGCCCAGAGGGTCACATCGCACCCAAGATACAGAAAGCCCTGCAAGATCATGGGCCATGCGAGCCGCAATGCCCATGAATAGGGTCGCGGCACGCATCCGCGAACCCAGAAAACCCAATTTCCATCTATGTTTTCCCCCAATTAAAAGCCACAAAATTCAACCTAAACATGTTCTAGAGAAAAAATTGAGTCTACAACTCTCTATAATTCCTTATAATTAGCAAAAACAACATGGAATCCAAATCAAATCCTCAATCCAACTCAGATCCAAAGATAGAGCTAAACTCAACCAAAACACTATCCAAACCCAGTAATTCTCAAAGAAAAACCAGGGTATAGAATTTACCTCATATGTGATTTGATCCTTGAGCTAATCCTTAAATACTCCTAGCTTGATCCCTCAGCTGTTACTTGTCTAATACTAGCCTCAATTCTTTAGATTTTCCCATCTCAAGCCCAAGCTTTCTTCAAGGATTCCTCTAGCTTCATTGTACACCAAAAGGAGAGAGAGAGAGAGAGAGAGAGAGAGAGAGAGAGAGAGAGAGATAATTGTGAGATCAAGAGAGAGAGAGGTGGGGAGGGTTCTATTATCTTTCAGTCAAAACTGATACTTTCCATCTATATCTCTAAGTTAAAATTTCCAAAATACCCCATAAACTAACCCAGGCTCCTAATTGCCCTCATGGGTAAAACAGTTTTTAACCCCAATTCTTGCTGATTCCTCGAGTCATCCTACAAACTTCCAATTAATCTCATCATGCCCAACTAACTACCAAACACTTACCCATTACTCAATAAATCCTAACTATGCATTAAACTTCCCAAAATACCCATAGGCTCGCCCCGAGCCGGGTATTGAACTCTATTGTGACTATTCCACTAACCCGCTCACTAGGACCGCCTCGACCCATTTACTGTAAATATATCCACATAATAATATGGTCTCAATCATTTCAACACATATAATAAAATTTATGCCCATAACGGGCCAATGTTACAAATATGCCATTATTATCAAAAATTGGCCCACATGCATATTTAATACAGATAAGCATGCATTTAAATCCCTATTATCTTATAAATCATGTATGTCACGTAGTCACACATTTATCCAATTAATTCAACATGTAAATCCCATTATGCCCTCCATGCACTGTAATCCAGACACTTAGTCTTAATAGTAAATTCAGGACGTTACAATATAGATACTTTTATCAAGATAGCCATTCATAAATGTTG